>NW_027186296.1:98828654-98902615 GCF_028583685.1 Petaurus breviceps papuanus | reverse complement strand
GAAGGAAGGAAGGAAGGAAGGAAGGAAGGAAGGAAGGAAGGAAGGAAAAAATTGACTGATTTTAATAGGCAGGAAATGACTGGTTACTGATGTTAGAATCATCTCAAAACCAGCTGTCTATGTCAATTAGTTAATTGGCAGCTAGAGCAAAGCTCAATGTCAATACCAAGTTAGAAGAATACAAATATGAATATACTGCCTATAATTACTCCAATCTGACTTAGTAAAAACAAATTATCCCCCCAATGGGAAAGTGCCCCCAAAAGCATAGAAATGACTGATCCCCTTGCCACCAAATGATTAATACCATTGTCCTCTGAAGGATTGGATTCCAGCACCAGCTAATGATATTACCAGTTTAGAACACAAACTCATTTGTTGTTGTTCATCCTTTATTTCCAAAGAGGCCCAATGCCATCACAGGTTATGTCTTGACTTGTACATGAAGCTGATTTAAGTAAGGCAGAATTGCACGAAGTCATTAGCCTTATTCTCCCTTCCTGACTCATCAAAGTCCAGTAGCAGGACAAAAGTCAGGACAATTGGAAATGGCCTAGGATGCAGTGGATGAGCTTGGCATCTTCAATGTCTGACCAAGCTTCACAGTGCCTGCTTCAGCTGTCTTCATGGCCACTGAAGCAAATTTTTCTCATCTGCCCATCCCAGTGTGGGGGAGAAGTCTTCACATGTTTGGGGCAGATACTCTCCTAACTCATCCATGGGTTAGAGGTAACAGGAATGCAGAAGATTTTGAGCAGATGAGAAAAAAGGTTTAAAAAGAGCTTGGCCCAACCAAGCCAAGAGTATTTAGAGATAATATTAGTTGAAGAGACAACAAACAGAAAAAGAAGAAGAGCTGTCAGCCTCTTTATAACACATGATTTTCATCTTCAATGTCATTGGAATCACTACTCTGGGAATCTCACTACCTGATAAACATGTCATGGCACCCAAGATGGCAAACTCAGGAATAGTGACTGGGCCATTTAAAAATCCTTGAGGTCGTTCAGGATATCTTAGGGAGAGTTTTTGTGTGTGTGTGTGTTTTTTTTTAAAGCAAAGTTTATTAAAGATTTGCCATGATGGATAGATTCTTTTTTTTTTTTGGAGGGGGAAAGGAAAGGCAATTGGGGTTAAGTGACTTGCCCAAGGTCACACAGCTAGTAAATGTGTCAAGTGATTGAGGTCGGATTTGAACTCAGGTCCTCCTCACTCAAGGGTTGGTGCTCTATTCACTGCGCCACCTAGCTGCATGCTGTCCAATTATGTCCAACTCTTTGTGACCACATTCAGAGTTATTTGTCAAAGATATTAGAGTGGCTTGCCATTTCCTTCTCCAACTGATTTTATAGATGAGGACACTAAGGCCAACAGGGTTAAATGACTTGCCCAAGGTCACACAACTAGTAAGTGTCTGAGGCTGAATTTGAACTCATGAAGATGAGTCTTCTGACTTCAGCCCTGGCACTCTATCCACTGCACCATCTAGTTTTCCCCCAGGAAGAGTTAGATTCCAAAAGAGTTGGTAAAATCACAGTTTGTAATATTCAATATTTCAATAGATCCATGAAGTCATCAAAATGGTAACACCATCTAAAGGAGCAGATCACAATCCATCCACACCTCATCTTGTGAGATTTTTGTCCATTTCCCCTAAAATGTCTGCCCCAGTGAATTTGTTCAATGTTCTGGGTTCTCTCCTCTTATTCTCTTGACATTACCTGAGTATCAATGGAGCACAAAGACTATCCATACCCCCCCATTTCCACTAGATGACTGGTCCATCTCTTTCTTTGGTTATATATCTCTTTGCTATCTTTTACACAGCTTCATGCACCCAGTTCATTATTTGTCATGTGCTGTAGCTGATTTATGCCCAACATATGTCTCTCCATCTCTCTATGAGGCATGCACAATTTTGTTTCCTTGGAAATTGGGGTATTACATGCTTTATAGCCAAATGCCATCATAGAAGATTATTGGTGTTAAAAAGATGAGATTTCAATTCACAAAGATATTTGGGGTCATTGAAAGCACTGGGCTTTTATCAAATGCAACAAAGACCATCTTCCTAATATTTTCTGGTCTCAATTCATGGTTCTTCTACAGCATCTATCCAATATATGTATTGTATATATGCCTATGTATGCATATATTATTTGTATATATGTGTATATATATACACACATATACCTATATTGTATATTACACACACATATGGAGTAGCTAGGTAGCTCAGTGGATAGAGTGCCAGTATTGAAGTCAGGAAGACTCAACTTCTTGAGTTCAAATCTGGCCTCAGACACTTACCAGCTGTGTGACCCTGCACAAGTCACTTAACACTGTTTGCCACAGTTTCCTCATCTATAAAATGAGCTAGAGAAAGACATGTTAAATCACTCCAAAATCTTTGCCAAGAAAATCCCAAATGGAGTCATGAAGAATGTGTGCACACAACTTAAAATAACTCAAAAACAAAAATACATAATATGTATGTACACCTATTTAGGTATGGATGCTGATCACCTCACTCTATGGACTGTTTATCTAACTGTAGATAGTGGGCAATAAGCCTTCTTCACCATGCTATTGTTATTGTTTTTCCTGGGTAGATAGAATCAACTCTTTTGAGTTATTTCAAAGGTCATTTAGGTTTAGGATGCTCTGTGATGTTTTAGGGCTGGATGTGATCACCCAATGTCATTTAAAAACAGGATCACCTGGAAGATCATCAAAACAGAACCCTGACACTTGGACAATGGGCTAGATAATCTTCCTGGCAGCAGTAAAGATTTTTGGTGAGTGTTTGTCTCCTATTCTTATGCCTTACTTGTTATTCATGACCAGAGGGTCATAAAGCAGTTTTTGCTGTTTTATATGTAAAGCAATCTTGTATACCCCAATATAGGTAAGAGAAATACCTCATCAGAAGATAAACTTTTAAGACAAAAAAAATGCTCTCTTTTTTTATATCCTTCACTCTTGCTAATATAGCATCTCTCAGAGAGCTATCTCTTATAACAAGAATTAAAAACATAAGCATTTTCACAAAACTAACCAACAGCTTGAAAAAGTCTGATATTATATGTCGTGAGCCACACCTGTTAGTCAACAAATGCTTTTTGTGGTTAACAATAATCAATCAATCATCATCATTTTGTATTCTCTCCAGTTTTCAGTCAATTGTGTGACTATAAAGATAAAGCCTGGTGTAATTTTCATCTGGAAGAGTCTGCCTGCTCCATTTGAATATTTTCATTAATATTTCTCTCAATGTATTTATAGATTATTCTTATATAGATCTTGTAGAAATGGGAAAGTAATGGGGGTAGCCAGGTAGCACAGTGAGTAAGAGCACCGGCCCCAGAGTCGGGATGACCTGGGATAGAATCTGGGCTCAGACACTTAGCATCCACCCAGAAACACCCTGGCCATGTAACCTTGAGCAAGTTACTTAACCCCAATTGCTTAGGGGTGGCCAGGTGGAGCAGTGAGTAAGAGCACCGGCTCCAGTGTCGGGATGACCTGGGGATCAAATCTGGGCTCAGATACTTAGCACCACACCCAGAAATAACTGGCCATGTAACTTTGAGCAAGTTACTTAACCCCAATTGCTTTAAAAAAAAAAAGAAAGAAATGGGAAAGTAAGACATATTAGTTATAATTAATGACATTTTTTCAGTTACCTCATTTGGCTAATAATATGATCCATGATTTCTCCAAGTATTTGCCATCTTCCCTTCTTTTAGATTTCTTGAAAATCAATCTCTTAATAAACTCAAAATTATTTGCCTTTAGTATGCATCTCCTCTCCAGTCCCTCTTACTCAGTTTTTTAGCCATTTCTATTTATTCATATGCAATACATGAGAAATTGTGATGTTGAATTTTAAATGTGGTAGTTTCATTATCATTGATACTTAAAAGAGTTTGTTACTTTTAAAAGCTTTCCAGATAGTTTCCATTTTTCATGTTTCATCTTTATATAAGCTTGGGATGATGTGGCTTAAAGGACTCTCTTGCCAAACTTTCTTTAAAACATTTTTTGTTTCCTTTTCACTGTTTCTTATTGTTTTATGAGGTAATACTTCTTGTGGTTTTTTTTAACATCCTCCTCCACAAGATTTGACAAATGAATATATGTTGTAAATTGTTATTTCCCTTGGATGATATATTGATCCTCTTGGCAACAAGATCAAGGTTTTCTGGCTAAGGCAGTTTCTTAGGCTCATTTTGGTCTTCTTTTGGAGCAAGGGATTTCCATTTGTTTAAATACTTTAGGAAATGGTGATAATCTGTGTCAATACCTATTCCTTTATCTATTTCACATTTTAGGAATCTTGCTTTAATAGACTGAGCAGGATTTATTTGGATTAGATACCATACCAATTCACTATTATTCTTTCTTCTAATTTGTTGTTAATTTTTATATTTGTTTTAACAAATCAATGATCTGACTGTATATAGACCAGTAATACAGAAATGACTCTAAAATCAGCAATCATTTCTTATTTGTTAAGATATTGTTGGTTTCACATGCCTTGATATTATATGTTTATCATATCCAATGATCCCTTATTCTATTCTTGAAGAAAATATTCATGATATAAAGTTGAGACACATTTGTTTCTTGATTATGAGCTATGTTTTACATTTTTTTTTTTAGTTTTTGTTGCCCTTCCCTATGTCATTGAGTACTTCCTAAGATTACTCTAACTCCTCAGCCTTTGCAACTGATATTGTCATGGACAGAAAGAATGTGCTGATAAATATTTTAACACCAGCTCTCAGAATGGTGGGGGGGGAGGTAGAGAATGTACACATGACACAGTTTTAAGTTTAATCTGCATTGTTAACATTTTCTCCATCACTTTTTTGGTCTTTTAGACAATATAAAAACAATGAATCAAGGCCTGATTTGTAACATTTGCCAATTTTTGAGTTATTAGTATTCATATTGAAAATATAACAGTCAGATCTTATGAGGTAGTACAAGCTGGCTCCATCACACCCCTATACATTGGCTTTACTTGTCTTCATGGTGGTCTTCTTGCTCACACTCATCAACCAGCCATAAGCATTCACTTAAGTACATACTATACACCAGATAGGTTCTGGGGAAACAAACACAAAAAATGAAATAGACCTCACCCCCAAGGAACTTAAATTACCTCCCATGAAATAAATGTTCTTGCTTCCTTTGAATGAACGATAAAACCAACCATTTATTTGCCACTCCCTGTATGACTGTGAGTCTTTCTTCCCATTTAGCTGCAACTTCCTTATAACCTCATTTATAGCAAGAATAGCAAATATGGCTCCATTCCTCTGGTACAGGGGATCTTAATCCTTTTTGTGTCATGGACCCCTTGGGCACTCTGGCAAAACTCTCTCAGAATAATGCATTTAAATGCCTAAAATAAAATTTATAAGATTATAAGGGAAACCAATTATATTTAAATATAGTAATATATTTAATTGATACTTTAAATCTTCTCCAGTGATTGAATTGATACACTAACTAAAACAAGGGGTTCTTTACTTTTTTAATGTCAGTCATTTTTTTTTAAGTTTATGGACCTGTAGTTAAGAACCCTTGTAATAATCAACTCAGCTGTACCATTTATGGATGATATTTTATATCAAGTCTCAGAGTATAATAAAATTTACTTAATGATATCTATGGTCCCTCAAAGTAAATTAGCCTAATAATCTACACTGAAAAATCAAAAAGATGACAAAATGCCCAAACATCCCATCTAGGGTACACAGTTGGATGGGCATTACATTGAGTTAGCACATCAGTAAACATATCAGGAGACAGAAGACCTGACTCTGATACCCACCCACTGTATTTTTGGAGGTATATAAGTTCAACTCCCTAGCCTTCAGTTTCTTTATCTGTAAATGAAAGGACTTGACCTGAGTGGCTTTTGAGATTCCTTCAAGGTGCAACATTCTATGTCCTTACATTTTGTATGTGAGGGTCTAGCATTCTAAGAGTCCAAGCAGTCAAGGCTGCGAATGTTCACAGATGTATAACTGAGTGTTGCCTCTATGCAAAAAATACATATATAAATACAAAATATTAATAATGTATATATGCGTATATATACACATATGCATATGCACGTAATACACATATGTGAATGTTTTGTATACATATATGTATATGTGTGTATAGTCCTAATTATTCCTGCCTCATATGGTAGTTGTGAGAATCAAATGAGATAATACATTTGAAGTGTTTTACAAACCTGGAAATACTATATAAATGCTAGCCTTTTTTATAAATGCTAGCTATCCTGTCCTCTATTTAGAATTTTTTCTAGGTGGCTAACAGTACAAAGAGGACTCAACCTGGAGTCAGGAAGACCTAAGTTCAAATGTGACCTTTGCCTGCCTCAGTTTCCTCATCTGTAAAATGAAGATAATAACAGCACTTGCCTTAGAGGGTTGTTGTGAAGATGAAATAAGATGACAAATGTAGAGTGCTTTGCAAGCCTTAAATCACTATATAAATGATTTCTATTATTATTATTACTATTATTAATAATTATATAAATTTAATAAACCAAATCTTTTCTCTCCCTATCCCCCAGCATCACTGAGAGTTATGAATAGTTGAATCCATGCGGGATTTGATGTGGAGTGTCAGGCACTGCCTTAAACAAACCCCAGGCAGCTCACAAAAGGGATGCTAAAAAAAAAAAAACCCAGCTGAAACTCAGCCTGGGCAGCAAGCCTGGGTCACTGTTGAATGAGGCCGCTCTGGTGTCGACGGCTGCCACACAAGTCCAGCTGCACCTAGATGCCACCCACAGCGATGATTTTTTGTCTGGGATTTTCACTTTGATTGATGGATACAGAGCACAGAAGGTTTATATTTTAAAGGCAAGGGGAGGGAGCAAGAAGGGGAAAAGCAAGAAGTTCAGATGCCGAGAGTTATGGTAAAGATTTAGTGATAGCAAGAAATCCCAGCCATATTAAAGTGGAGGAGCAGGAAAATAAAGGTGGAAAACTGAAGTCGTGGCTGCAAGACAAGGGGCCCTTGTTTAGAGACACTGTTTCCTGGACAGGCTGGTATTCTTGCTCGGAAAGGGTTGTTTGAGGTTTTATTGGAAGTCATAAAAAAAAAAAAAACTAGTTTTGAAGCACTTTAAAATGAAAAGTGCTTTAGAAATGCTAAATAATAATAATGTTATTACTACAATTTTCAAAGAGGTCATGCTACTCATTGTATGACTGGCCTTGTAGGGGCCCCACATGACCCCTCTGGGAATCTGAATTTTGTCCTTGAACAAATTCTGTGAAGAACTGGCCTGGAATCACCCTGTCACCCTAATCCAAGGCTGAATAGCACAGTCCCTAGCACATAGTAAACACTTAAATGTTAGCTTTTATTATTGTCATTAGGTAATCACAAGCAATCCAATTTCTCTGAATCAATTGGGTCAATTCATTCCAATTCAGGATACTGAATGAAGCAGAACTCAGTGCTCAGCATGGTGTCTGGCATACAGTATAAACTTGGCAAATGCTTATTGTCTATTAACTATTCACAAAATTATAGAATGAGAGATGGAAAAGAATTTAGGGGTCATCCAACCCAACTCCCTTCATTTTACAGATGAGGAAACCAAGGCTTGGAATGAACTTTGAAGGGCATTATGGGCTCCAAGACACAAAGATGAGGAAGAAGAAGACCGGAGGCATGGGGTGCTACTTGTGCAAGAGGACAGAGTTTGGAAATGTAATGATTTATATGGGGAATATGAAGTGGGCTGGTTTGGCTGAAAGTGTATGAGGGAGAGTAATATAAAAACAGATTGGAAAGAAAGATTGAAGCCAGATTCCAAAGGGCTTTAAATGCCAACCAGGAATTTTATTTTATTGTAGTAGGAGAATGACACAGTGAAACCTATACTGCCAGAATAACCAAAATGGTAGCTGTATCAAGGAGAGATGGAGAAAGGACCAGGCAAAAGATGGCCAGGGAGGGCCTGAGTGTTATGCTCTCAATTGGCTCCCCTCAAACTCCCTGGTGGATTCATAGTAGGAGGGAGAGGATAAAAACAGTTATAGAGAGATTAGACATCGGGCCTGAGAAAGGAGAGGAAGGGATGTGGTTAGTCATCCTCCCTCTTTAAACATTCTGATACATTTTAGAGATGTCAGACTCAAGTTGGAGGAATTAGTAACTCTAGATTCTTGGGTTTAAGCGCCAATAGTGCTACTCTATCCTTTCATTCTTTAGAGTTGCAGTCGATTAAAAACACATGGCATTCACTTTCAGAATAGGCGTCTGTTGCCCAAGTCTGTACGTAGGGTATTATAAAGTTGACCTCTAATAAACCATTCTTGAGCTTTAAATAGGTCAGATTTTAAATGGGCCCTGTGTACTAGGGGTCTCATCATTTAAACAAAAAGATGGCCACTTTCTTTGTCCATGAATTTTCATTCTCCGCTAGCTTACTGTATGATAGCTAACCATTCAACCCAAGGGAAATAGACTAGATCAATTCAGAGGAGACTTGAAATTCCCCAGAGTGAGTAGAGCTGTATGAAGGTCAAGTGCTATTTCTGTCATCCTTTCTCCTTTCCCCTGGGTCTTCAGAGCATACAATGTTTCTAGTCTTTCCTTCCATGGACATAGTTTTCTTCTCTTTTAATACTTTGTAGCTCATCCATCTAGTACAGCTGCCTCATTTTTGTTTTTTAATGAGAAAATTAAGGCCCAGATAGGTTAAATGAATTGTTCAAGGTCATAAAAGTAGTGTGAAAGAAACAGGATTTGAACTCAGGTCCTCTGGTTCCAAAGGCTTTCTACTATCTTGTCTCTATGTCAGACTGTGGATTGATGGCATGGTTTAGGATTGTACAGTTGCCCTGTGTTTCTTTCTTTCTGCAGTCTGAGTTGTTCTGCTTTCATCTAACACTTGTGATCCTGGCCCTCTGTTTAATTTCATAGCTCCCTCTTTCATTCCTGATACTATCTGTTCTGGCCAGGACTTCATCTACCCTTAGAATGTGCCGATTTTATAGAGCTGCCGAGCAGCTAGGTGGGAGGTAGAGAAGTGCTCCCCATGGAATAGATTTTGCCAGCAGCGATGCCAGAGTTCTTAATAGTGCTGCAAGCAGAACAGCAGGAGTGGAGAAATGCATTGTGTAAATCCTCCCTTGCTGTCTGCCAAGCTGGAAAGCATGGCCCATGGAGCAAAGATAGAAAGAAGGAGAATCCGGGACATTCGCACTTTCTTGGATTGTCATGAAAATCGCTCCTAAGGGACCTACCGTAATTCTATTGTGTGGCAAAGGAAGTGGGCTGGCCAAATTCAAACCTCTCATGGATCTATGGATTCAGGATCTAAACATCAGGAAGAACCAGTGGAATGGAGAATAAGTCTGAGTTAGACAAAATGAAGAGAAAAACTATAATCATTGCTGCAGTGAGGCAAGATAGCAGAAGCAGCTTCTCCCATGTAGAACCAAGCTGGGGATGGGCTATGGCAGGGGAGGGGTTTAGAGAACTTTTTAAGTGCCAGAGATTACATATTCTTTCACTTACTTGGCATGTGGCATGCACACACACACGCGCGCGTGCACACACACACACTTTCTATTTGTGGAAGGCAACAATGGTATCATGGGTAGAAAAGTAACCTGAAAGTTAGGAAAACCTGGATTCAAGTCCTACTTTTTACATAGTAGTTTTGTGACTCTCTAAGCCTACAAGTACAGCTAGGTGGCACAGAGGACAGAGTGCTGGGCTTGAAATCAGGAAGATTCATCTTTGTGAGTTCAAATACTAACTAACTGCATGACCCTGGGCAAATCACTTAACTCTGTTGGTCTCAGTTTTCTCATTTATAAAATTTATAAAATGAGCTGGAGAAGGAAATGGCAAACCACTCTAGTATCTTTGCCAAGAAAATTCCAAACGGGGCCACAAAGAGTCAGATGTGACTAATATGAATGAGAAGCAGCAACTAGGAGAGCAGGTACCAATCTTCATTGAAAAATGGAATTTCCTTACAGTGAAATTCTTTATACTAATGAAATCATAGGTCTGGTCCTTCACCCCCAAAATCTGCAATAATAATATACTAGATCCTGGTGGGGTTGGGGGATACAGGGAAAGTATAAAGTCCATGCCTTCCAAGAACTAATGATTTAGTCAGTGAGAGGGGTCTGGTCCTTCTCCCCCAAAACAGTCAGTAGTAATGTGCTAGGTCCCTTAATGGGCTATAGAGGGAACATGCATGGTAAGGGTACCATCCAAGCACTAATGATTTAGTCAATGAGAGAGAGCTCATATACAAAGATAATAAGACAAAGTAGCATAGAATAAGTGTCCTATGGATAGTATAAATGGTCAAAGAGCATTTGTGGGGAGGGAAGTTCTTTTGAGTCAGGGGGTAAGGAAAGTTTTCATGGAGGATGAAGTGGTAAAGGCTGGGGCCTAGAAGAATGTAGTCAGAAATGGAACGGTATGAGCAAAGGGAGCCAAGGCATGGGAGAAGAGTCAAGGGTGCTCTGGGGTCACTGTGAATAGACAACTTTGGGAAAAGTTGAGAGAAAGAGGAAGGGTTAGGTTGGAAAGGCAGGCTGTGTTCAGCTTGTTCACTATGTGACAATCTTTTTTTCTGGTGTGAGGAGGCATTATAGACCTGTGATTTTTATCAGTTGAGGGAGCATATGTGATAGGTGGAAACTAACCACCCTTGAAGATCAGTAATTGTTCTTCAATTCACAGTCTTGGACAGTTCCCTGAGATGCTGAGAGGGTAAAAGGCTTTCCTATAGTCACAAAACTAGTATGTGTCAAAGGCAGGGCTTGAGCCCATGTTTCCCTACTTCCAAGTTCAGTCCTCTCAGAATGTTAAACTGTTTACAAAAAGTTTTCCCATCTATCATTTCTAGCAATTCCCGTAATAACCCTCTGAAGTAATTTTACAAATAAGGAAACCAAGGCTCAAAAGGGACATATGACTTATTTATATTCACACACCAGCCAAGCAGCATAGCAGAACCTAGTCACCCAAAGCCAAATTCAACTTACTTCACCTCTACTCCAACTGCTGCCTGTGAAAAACTATGTTCCCAGAAAGTTTAGCAAGAGTTGTTGGGCCTTTCCCAAATTTCTTCATGTTATTTGGGCCCCTATGAATCAAACTCTTTTCCAGGTATGGTTTCTTTTCATGTTTGTTTTACTAAATTAATCTATATTGATTTCATGCAATAGGAATGTAATCTTGGCGGCAAAATAACATATCTTGCAAGGTAATGTCAGAAGCTCTGTACAATCAGAGAACAAACATCATTTGATATTGTGGTCAAAGCTCAGCTATTGTTTGCTTTAACTCCCAATTGCTTGATTCAAATACATTGAAAATGAAAAGAAGCCCAAAGCTAGTCAAAAGAGAGAAGTTATCTTAATCCAGACTTCTAGAAAAAATTAAGTCTTTTTATCTAGGTCTCAAGCCCATTTGTGAAAATATTGCAGGCAAAATGGATTTTCCATACAAGTTAGGCCTACTATACCAGGGATGACATATTTCCCTTTTCTCTGCATTTTTGCATTGCTGCTATCAGCCTTATTTTTCTAGATATCTCAGGAAGTGACCCCCAGGTAATTTTAATAATCCCGCTCAGCTATCTCAGGGAGAAAACAAGTTCGAAGGGACAATCAGAGAGAGAATGGGTATGCTTACCCAAATCCCAAGATCCAATATGGAGTGTTGATATGAACAAAAGATGTACCAGTAGGAATGTAGTGGAAGAAGGAAGCTAGCTTACACAGCACAAGAGGAAGAAGTTTTTGTCTAGGTACATGCTTTGCTCTCCCCTACCCCCAGCCTTTTGTACAAAATTGGGGCCAGGGTGATAGTGTAGAAAAGAAAGATTAAGAAAAAGAGAGATATGTTTTTTGAGTAGTTAAAAAAAAACTGAATACTTTGAGATAGCTGATCCCCTAAAAAAGATGATGAGTGGCATCTGTTGGTGGAGAGTAGAACTTCAGAATGCCTTGATCTACTGCTTGGGAGGTGAGAGCAGAGGGCCACAAGTCTTTTATGAAGAGGACAGAATTGCTAATTATGGAGGTCAGCCAACAGAGCTGGAAGATGAGGAGAGTAACATAATAGCTGGGTAGAACAGTGGCTGAAAGTAGGAGTGTGAATCAATGATTAACAATGTCTTCTGAGAGTTGCTGCTGGAGGCAAGCAACAGGAGTAGAGATAGGCAGTGTGTAAATCCTCCATTTGTCATCTGCCAAGCTGGAAAACATGAAGCCATGGCAGGCAAGGAGTGATAATTCAGGGTGACAAACCCAGACTGTTCTTGGCTGTTGCCTTCCTGCCCAGGGCAGAAGTCAGTTACAAAAATGGTACAAGTCTTCAGTGCCTAATACAGTAGTTGGCACAAGTAGGAGCTTAATAAATAACTGTTGATGTTTGATTTGGGGAGGGCTTTTCATTGGGAAAGGGAGTATCATTATTTTATATGGGCTAAAATTTAAGTCCTATGTATTTCCATTAATTTGTACATAAAATAATTCTTCTTTTGAGCCTTGGGTGCCTATGTGCTTATAAGGGGAGCTAATGGCTACCTGTGGAAAATACCAAATATTGAAATTAAAAAAAAATCTTTAGGTGACTTTTTAAAAATAAATAAGAATTTATTTTCTCTCCCTCCTACCTTTTCCCTGGGAGATTGGGGGGGGTAATTGGGGGTGAGGGGGAGGAAACCCTAGTAACAAGCTCCCACATTGGCTTTATCCAAAACCTTATGCCTTCTTCCACATGTTGAGTCCTTCACCTATCAGTAGATGAGTAGCATTTTTCATAATCATGTTTAGTCATTGCACTGAATGAAGTTCTTAAGTCTTTCAAAGTTGTTTACCTTTACAATGTTGCTATTATATAAATTTTCTCCTGGTTCTGCTCATATCCCTTTGAATTGGTTCATATAAGTATTCCCAAGTCACTCAAAAACTGTTCCTTCCATCATTTATTATGGTACATGAGTATTCCACTACGTTCATATGCCATACATTTGTTCAGCCAATTGATAGCACCCTTTGATACTGAAGTTCACAGGTCAAATGAGTGGTGCCAGAGAGAAAGGGGGAGAGAGAGGAGGGGGGAGAATGGGGGAAGAGAGAGACAGAGAGAGACAGAGACAGAGAGACAGAGACAGAGAGACAAAGACACAGAGAGACAGAGACAGAGGGAGAGAGATCCTGAAGAATGTAATTAGGTCATTTATTTTATAAGAGCCTCTGAAACAATGGCTACACATACTCTTTTCAAAGTTTGCTACAGCAGAAAAAGCAAAAGACTTGGAGGCAAAAGACTTGAATACAGGAGAAAAAGTTTGGCTAGGAGATATCTGAGGTCCTCCTAATCTAAGTGCTAGAGTCAAGTGTTATGTGCAAAAAGAGAGTCCTCCACTCTGAGGAAACTGAGGATCTGAGAGGTGATGACTTAACTGGGGTTACATGGGACTGGACTGTGAGTTCCTTCAGAGCAGGGACCATGGTTTTTGCCTTCTTTGTATCCCCAGGGCTTAGCATAGTGTTTGGCACATAGCAGGGACTTAAAATGCTTCTTGTTTATATTTATGATGCTGATGGCCAAGTTTTCTTACTCCAAATCCATTGTCCTTTTTTGTGTGATCTTGAGCAAGTGGCCTTCACCTCTTCTCAACTCCAGTCATCTATTCCAAACTTTATTCTAACTGCTCTTAACAGGCTCAAGTCTTTCCCTTCCACATGCAGTTGTCAAATCATTTTTTAAAAAATCTGTTCCTACATTTGACTTCCCTGTCTTGAAGTCCTAAAGATGTCTACTCAATGTTCTACTTCCTGTTATCACTGAGCTGCCATTCATACAATCTTCATTTTCAATGAACACAAATCTTATAAGGCATCTCTCCTGTCTACAGGAAAAAAGGGACTGTCTTCTGAGGAGTTTGATTCTACAGAAAACTCTGAATCAAGAAAAATGACCATTCTCCCCTTTGGTGACAAAAAGATTCTTCTGTTTATTTCACAATTAGCAACAAGCAGAAAACAATGATTCCCTTTCTCCCTCCAGTAACAAAAATAATAATGATAATATGTTATAATAATAATATAATTATAGTATAATAATAGTAATAATAACTAGCATCTATATAGTTATATATTAGGGCACTGTGCTTAGGGTGCCCTTAAATATTCTCTCATTTGATCCTCTCAACAACCCTGGGAAATAAGAGATATTATTACCTCCATCTTACATATGAGGAAACTGAGGTAGTCGAAGGTTAAGTGATTTGCCCAAAACCATACAACTATTGTACGGGGCCATGTTTGAATCCAGGTCTTTCTGGTTCTAGGTCCACCTTTCTGTGCACTATGGCGCCACCTAGCTGACCATCATATTTGTAAATTACTAGAACCTCTGTGGATTGTCAGGAGAGACCACCACCCAATATACAAAATTCTGTCAGTTTGTATAACATTTGCAGTTTCAATAGGATTTCACATTCCTTAACTGACCTTGATCCTTACAATCCTCCCATAGGAAAAGGTAGGGATTATTATCCTCCGTGGGAGGAGGGGACACATTGTGGAAAGCTACTGGGTTTGGAGGTAGAAAAATTTGGTTTTGAACCCTGACTTTTACTCCTTATCAGCAGTGTTATCACATGAAAGTCAGTTACCTGTCTAGGCTTCAGTCTCCTCATTTATAAAAGCAGAGGATTTAGAGATGGAAAAGACGTTGTTTGTAGGGATTCGCAAGTCTACATGAACATGCCTCTTGGGCTCCTGCAGCATTTTCCAGGGCCACACGTAAGCAGAAAAGTCTTCCCCATTCTGATATACTCGGCACAGCCGGTGGCTTTATGATAGCCCTCTCATCTCCATCGTGGCATCACTGCTATTTTATAGTGTTTGAGCTAACACACATACATGCCATTCTTAATTTGAAACAACAGGGCAAAATGGCACTGAAATGTAATTAATTTAGAAGCAATGAGATCATGCTAGGGTACTCAGGGAGAGACGGAACATGAATGGATGGTTACGTAGGTATTTAAGAGAGAAGGAAGGAATAACAATAGCTCAGGGGTAGGCTATAGGGCCTCAAGTACAGCCCTTTGACTAAATCCAAAGGGCCCCACTTGAGGACCTGGGAGGGTCACGTGTGGCCTCAAGGCTGCATATTCCCCACACTTCAATAGATTATATTTTGGGCATAGTGGATGGAGCACAGGTCTGAGCATCAGGAAAACCTAGGTTTAAATTATACCCATTTTTAGATGAGAAATTTGAAATCTTAAAAAGCAAAATAACTCACCCAAGGTTACATAACCATTAGGTAACGGATCTGGGGTTCAACTCCATGTCTATTGATGAAAAACTCAGGAAAGTCTGAATTCAAAGGCTAATTCAGACACTTTGTGACCCTGAGGCCCCTTCACCTATTCCCAGTTTAGCTTCTTCATCTGTAAAATGGGGGTAATAATAGCTCCTGTTTCTCAGGGTTGTTCTGAGCATCTAATGAGATGACACATGTAAGTGCTAAGTATCATATAAATGTTAGCTAGTATTATTTTTATGTTGTGTTAGGCTTTATGAAGTGTCTTACACATATTTCTTGAGTCTCCTAATAATCAAGTGTGGCATAGGCAGTACAAGAATTATTATGCCCACTTTTTAGATAAGAAAACTGAGACTTTGAAATGCAAAGGGCCTTGTCCAATGCCATGCACCATTACTGGGTAGAAGAACTGGGACTCAAGTCCAGGTCTGCTGATACCAAACCCCCATGCTCTTTTGACTATAATTTATAGGATAGGATTTTACATGTCTAATGATCCTCATTTTGCAACTGGGTAAATTGGGACCCAGAAAGACTATATAACCTGCCCAAGCTCATACAGCAAGCTAACAGCAAAACCCACATTCGACCCCAGGCCTCCTGACTCCCAGATCAATGATTTCTTGATGAGTTGGTATATTTATGGAACCAGTGACTGTGTTGCAAATGAGTTAATACCACCTGGCCATTTACAGCAACAGATGGACCTGGCTAGAAGAAAGCAAATGGAGACAGTATGGCTGATCTGAACAGAGGAGTTCATTTTGCCAGGGGCCTTGTAATCATGATGTATAGGACAGCCTCATCTCTAGGCAACTTGGGCTGACATTCATCCCTAGCAACAGCCAATAATAGATAGTAGCACCTGTTGCCCCTCCCTAAGATGAGCCAATATAGACTATCCATATAGGACCTTCAACCTCTCCAGATTGATTTAACCCAGAACTTCAGAGTGAAGTCTTAATGTAGGTTCCCTCAGGCATACCATTCTGCCCCCAACATCCTAAGGCCTTCCTAGAATTTTCCATTGCCATTTACTTTTAAACTCCCCTACTCTAAAGAAAATGACCTTAACATGACTTTATATATTTGGGGGCAGTGGGGAAGGGGAAAAGACACATTAGGCAAGTCAACGGAACATTGAGAAAACCCAGTCCTGACCCAAGAGGCTTAGAAGAATAAACATGCCTTTGCCAAATTTTATGTAAAGAGTTGGTGAATGCAGAGAAATTGGAAGATCTGCCTTTTGTTGAATTTCAACCCATTGTGTTTTGGTAAAGAATTTAAGGCACAAAACAAAAGTTCTACTCTATATGTGGCTTCATCTGAACTTAAATGTGTAATTGAATTATTTTTATATGTCTGCCTTTTGCAACAACAGCAAATGACTACAATCACTTCAGCAGTATAGAAGTTCAACTATACACACAATGATTGGAACTAATTATCTAATGACAGATTGAATGCCTACTGTGTACAGGGGCCTGAGCAGGCTACAAAGGTAGGTACATAACTTTTGATCCAACAATATTGCCTTTAGGTCTGTATCCCAAAGACATCCAAAAAAAGGGGGAGAGGTCCTATTTGTACAAAAAATATTTATAGCAGCTCTTTTTTGTGGTGGCTAAGAATTGGAAATTGAAGGGGTACCCACCTATTCAATCACCCATACCTTCTCCGCATCCTGGCACCCTCTTATGACCCTGAAGATCCCTGCCCAAATCAAAATAGATGCCAGTGTCTCATTTGGGGAAGTCTGGTTCTATTATTTAACTAAGGAGGATCAACACTTAAGGCACATTCCAGAATAGATTTGCCTGTCTCTAGAATTTTTTTTAATTGATAGACTCATGGGATAATGGAATGAAAGGGATATTCGGAGAGTAATGATAGCTAGCATTTATTTAATGCTCTAAGATTTTCAAAATATTTTACATATATATCTCATTTGATACTCAGAACAAACCTGGGAGGTAGGAGTTATTGTACTTTTACAGACAAGGAAATTGAGGCTAACAGAGGTTAAGTGATGATTGGGGTCACGTTGCTATTAAATATTTGAGAAAGGATTTGAACTCAGATCTTAGGGATCCTACTTTTTTCTATTCACATATGAAGAACTTGAGATTGAGAGAGGTAAAGTGATTTTTTCCAAGGTTGTACAGCTAGTAGGAGTATTGGAATTCCAGTTGATAAATGGCCAAAGGATATGAACAGGAAATTTTCAGACAAAGAAATCAAATCTATCTATAGGCATATGAAAAAAATGCTTTAAATGCTTATTGATTAGAGAAATGCAAATTAAAACAGCTCTGAGGTGCTACCTCACACCCATCTGATTGGCTAACATGATAAAAAAGAAAAGTGTTGAACATTGGTGGAGTTGTGAAGTTATCCAACCATTCTTGTGAGCAATTTGGAACTATGCACAAAGGGCTATAAAATTGTGTATATCCTTTAAGCTATAGATACCACTGCTAGGTCTATATCCCAAAAACATCCAAAAAAGGGGGTAAGAACATATTTATACAAAAATATTTATGGCAGCTCCTTTTGTGGTGGTTAAAAATTAGTAATAGAAGGGGTACCCATCAATTGGGGAATGGCTAAACAAGTTGTGGTATATGATTGTAAGGGAATATTATTGTGCTATAAGAAATGACAGAATGATTTCAGAAAAACCTGAAAAAACTTTCATGAACTGATGCATAGTGATGTGTACAGAACTAGGAGAATGTTGTACATAATAACAGCAATATTGTTCGATGAAGAATTTTGAATGATAGCTATTCTCAACAATACAATGATCCAAGACAATCCCAAGGAAGTATATTATCTGCCTCTAGAGGAAAAAAAAACCACCTGATATTGCCTGAATACAGACTGAAGCATGCTATTTTCTATTTTCTTTTTTTTTTATTATTCAGATCTTGTACAAAATGACTAATTTGGAAATGTTCTACATTATAACAAATGTATGACCTATATCCAACTGCTTATTGGCTCAGGGAGGGTAGAGGGAAGGAGAGAGGAAGAGATAGATTTTGAAACTCAAAACTTTAAATAAAAAGGTTAAAATTTGGAAAAAAAAAAAAAAAGGTATAGTAGGACAGTGGCAGAGGACTTAGGTTGAAATCCTGACCCTGCCTACACATTTGGTGTGACTTTGGACCAGTTACTTAACTCTGGGCCTCAGTCTTCTCATCTAAAAAATAAGATGACTTGTAATATTCCCTCCAGTTCTAAGTCTATGACACTCACAAATCTCTGCTCAATTTCATGGAATCCAGATCCGGTCCTCAGCTTGTAGGTTCAGAAACTCAATTTTATTAAGATATCTGTAGTAACCAGGTTTTGAGAAGCTGATTCACACTAATAAAATTCACAAGGAGAAAGAGTCTGACTTAACAAGAATGCAAATTTGCTCATTTACAATGGGAACCATACTGGGCAAGAGAACTGATTAAAGCTATCCTCAAAGGGTACTTTCTCCTGCTAAATGAGTCTGCTCTGGAGAACAAATTATAAAATCAGAAAGAGAGTTGGGTCTTCTTAAGGGTTATTTCCATCTAGTTAGGGACATTTCCATTCTACCCAAGTCTAAAGAACCAGAATACATTGACTAGGCTCAGGGTATCCCGTTCTCTACAGGGCTCTGGATAAATTTGGCAATAACCATAGAGACCACAGTATAAAAGGTGCCTCTAGGCAGGACATGATTAATTGTCAAATGAGTGCACTGAGCAACTTATTGCCAAAAACAATAGGGGGATTCAGGGAGGAGGTGGGCCTTGAAGGATGAGTAGGTTTAAGATAAGAGGTAGGTTCAGGTGATGGAGAGGAGGTTCATGAACAAAGGCAAGGAGGTAGGAGTGAACAAAGCCTGTTTGGAGAAGAGTCAATAGATTACCTTGACTGGGGGGTGAGTGGGTAGATGGAAATAGTGGGGTGATGAGAAACATATGCAGTCAACCAGGATGTGGAGGGCATTAAATGTGCTGCCTGAACTTCCAGAAGTTTGCTGCTCATAGACAGCACTGAGCCACTGAAGGCTTTTGAGCAAGAAGAGACTTGATCAAAGGTTTTTGGAAGAGTATTTTGGAAACCTGCATGGTGGACTGGAGGAGAGAAATGCCAATGCCCTTGTTTGAAATTCAATGAAAGGTTGTAAAAGATGGTCATAAATGTTGGGGAAAGCTTCCAAGTGTAAGGGGAGGTGGGAGTCAACCTAGATAATCAGCCAGATCTAAAGTGATTAGAAGCTAAACCCAGAAGTCTTAACCAGAAGAGAATTTGTTTCCAACAGATTTCCTTCCATGTCACTTTCAGTTCATCCAGTGGCAAAGATTCCAGATCTACCCTTACACAAGTAAAGGGTCTGTCTGATCCCCTAGGCATATGATGTGCATAGAATCCAAAGGTGGGGGGCAGTCCCCTTCTTTCATACACCAGGAAGAAAGCTGAGACGTTGTTGTCTTGAGGATGCTATTGCCTGTCTGCTATTGAGCCTGCATTTGCCTTTCCAATAAAACTGGCAAAGAAATACATCAAAGTACTGTTGTTCAGTGTGAGGTGGAGGGAGGGCTGAAATCATGTGTTTTCATTTAATAATTACTTCAAATTGAATAATAACCCTACCATTTCTTTTTAGCACTTTAAAATTTCAAATGGCTTCCTTGTGCATTATCTAGTTACAGTTTTGGTGTTTTTTGCTTTTTTAAAAAAAAACTTCGCAATTTCCAATTTCTTCTATAATTAATTTCACATGAAAATGAATATAAATTTGAGGCTTATGATGCATTATATGCCTGAAATCCCAAACCAAAACATAATTGCCCTTGAGTTGATGAAACCAAAGGTATGCTGTTTGTACTCATTTAAGAATGTCTGACATGGAACAAAATTTGACAAATGTGATTCTTATCTTTTCCCCAAAGAATAAAGTAAGTTTTAATTGACAGTCATATAAAATAAAAGTCACAGAATTGTAGTAAAAACTGAGCCAGGACTTGGTTTTTTCAACGTCAGACTTTTAAAAAAACTGTTTCCGTTCTTCTCCACTTCCCCCAAAGGGAGGGTTTTTCTAAGTCTTTTTCAAAGAGTGAGAGCAAGTGCAAAAAGCCCCCTCCCCCTACCTTTCCCCAGAGAATAAATAGCTTCTCTCATCATGAAGGAAAAGTCAATAAAAATGTATATATTTTTTAAAAGCATTATCTAAAAAACTAACAAGGTAACGGGCAACTGTCTTTTAGAATCTGTTAATCATTTTCCTTCTGTTGGGAGGGAAGATCAACACTTACCGCTGATAAGGTTGTGGCTGGAATGGACCAGACAGAGTAAATCAGAATTCTGAGCCAGGGAAGGACCTTAGAGAAAATGCAAAGGATTTAAATCACTCACTGTTTGTTAGAGCTGGGAGGGACTTAGAGATCACTTAATCCAATCTATTTTACAGAGGGGGAAACTGAGGCCCAGGGAGAGAAGTTGGAATTCTCTTGGGCACTCCCCCTTCCCATATCTAACCCATGGAGAATTTATTCCTTTAAATTTCATCTTAACCATTCTTGTATTTTGCCTAGGGTTTTCCTGATTTTAACCCCCTCTGTCTACACCTACCTCTTCAAACTTTCACTTGCTGTTGTGTGGAAAGCTAACTAGAGGACCCCAGGGAGATTCCACTTGGGGAGGGAAAGAGAGAGCAGAAATAGAGTAATGCTCTTTATTGAGAGTATTGAAGTGGCCCAAAGTTTAAGTCAAATATTAACTACTTTTCTACCTCCCGCTACCAGGAATGCATCCTGATCCAGTGTGCCTTAAAGATATTCGATAATATCGGCTCCTGTGGGTCTTTCGGGTGTGAAGATGTGCTGCTGTGTTAAGGGAAAGGTCACTTATTCAGGGATACAAAAGTTCTGTGCTTCATCTTCCTTCCCTGCCCCCATCACCAGCTCCTAGGTATACTGCCTAGCTTACACCTGAGGCTAAATGCTGCTCCCCTCTGAATCTGGGATGGGGGAGGGAGTGAAGGGGAAGAGGTCCAGTCTTGCGGGGAAAAGGAGGCTTATAAGATGTGTAGTAACCCAAAGAAAGCAAACTCATTTTCCTGTTCTCCTCAAACCCTTCATCTCACTGAATGGACTGTGAAGGCATGTGGGAGGACCATAGATGTATGGCTAGAAGGGACCACAGGGGTCATCTAAGTCCAGAGCCCTCATTTTACACATGAGGAAACAAAGGCCCAAGTGTCTTGCGCAGGGTCATGTAGGTAACAGGTCACAGAGAAGCAAGGGGACTCTGTTCTTTCATCTCCAAACCTAGCATTCTTTGCTTTTCCGTGTTTCCTTCTAATGAATGCACAGCCAACATGGTTACTGGTTCTCTAAAGGCAACAGGGTCAATGAGCCTTATCATTATTCTTGTAGTTCTTCTTTCTCAAAATGGCTAGAATCAAGTTTCACTGGATCGGACTAGGGCTGATCAGACCAATATGAGCTCAGAGTGTTCTACAACAAGGTCGACTAGCCTAGATCTTTAAAGACCTAGGTTGCAGTTATTTTTTTTTTCCTGACCCCCAATTGAAAACATTTTAAAAAGCATCAGCACATAGAAAACTGGCAGGTATCTTATAGACCTTCTAGTCAGAGGCCATAGACTGGGAACTGGGCATGACCTGACAGGTCACGTAGGAAGGACAATCTCCCTGTTTACAGATCAGGAAACTAAATCTTAAGGAATGATTTCCTCATAGTCATACAGAAAATGACTAGCAGACCCAGAATCCAAACCCCAATCTAAGACCTCTCGTTATTAAGGAGGGTGCCAGGTAGCATGGCACTGTGTAAGAGAGCAAGCTGGCCCAGGAATCAGCAAGACTTGGATGCAAGTTATACATGGTACACATATTACTCTTCTCATGGGCAAGTCATTTTACTTCTCAATACCCCAAGCTAGTAAGATTAAGTTACAGCAGAAATATCTTTCATAACTAGATGAAACCTCAGGTCCCAACTCCCCTTTCCTTTACCATTAAAAAAAAAAGTTGTGACTAGAGAACTAGGCTTCTTTATCCGCCAGATCCTTCTCCTGTCCTTCTTTGTTAATGACTAAAAACCCACAACTGGGGATTTTCATTAATTTGTCCCTGTTAAAAAGCCCTACACCCTACACCCCCTCTCCCCTCTACCACCACCCAACCCTGTAAATGCCCTTTAAAGGAGTGACTTTTTTTGGGAGACAATCAGGGTTAAGTGACTTGCCCAGGGTCACAAGCTAGTAAGTGTCTGAGGCGGGATTTGAACTCAGGTCCTCCTGACCCCAAGGCCAGTGCCCTGTTCACTGTATCACCTAGCTGCCCCTAGAGGAGTGACATTCTAATACTTATTTATAATGTTAGTGTGAAATTATTAACTCCTCTAACAGAAGCATGAGGCCACAAAGAGTCAAGGATACCCAAGTCTGCATTCTGCTGAAGATGCTCCCAAGCTGTGTGTCCTTGGGCAAGTCACTCTATCCTTTTCAGGCTCAGTTTCCTCACCTGTAAAATGGGGACAATAATAGCACCTAGGTCATAGGGTTATTGTAAGAATCAAATGAGAATAGCCGTGTGACTTTGGACAAGTCACTTAACCCCAATTGCCCTCCAAAAAGCCAAAAAAAAAAAAAAAGAATTGAACGAGAAAATCTGACTTAAAGAGCTATGAAGCTATTTTAAAAATAAGGAAAGTCAATTGTTAAATTTTCAGCGTGAGCATTTATACCTCAAAAATTGGCTAAGTCTACAAAGTTGGGTTTAATTTATTGTCTTGTTGACTGTCTAGACTTAAGAAAGTGATGGAGAGCAAGTGAATAGGGCAGATTAAACCATAAAGTGTGTCCTGAATGCATTCTCCACCCCCCAGAGTTGGTTTTAAACATTCACCAGTATACCCCTACTTGGAATGGAATCCCAGCTCCCAAGCTGTGTGAACATAGGCAAGTCAACTTAACCTATCTGAATGTACTTCATTATAAAATGAGGGAGGTCCCTTCTAGATCTAGATCTAATGATTTGTTTTGGAGAGGGAGGAACAAAGAGCTGTGATGAAAGGTCAAAGGATGCCTGGCTGAGGGCAATGGGAACATTGGGGAGGAAGCATTTGAGTTGGTCATGGAAAGACAGGTGCGATATCTGTAGGAGGAAAACAGTCAGTGTGAATCATTGTGTTTTCCAAGCTGCCGTCCTCATCCAAGATTCTGTGAGGGATAACTGCTCCATGTCCTACTTTCTCTACCCACAAAGGTTTCCACTGGAGACGCTTAGCTTCTTCTTGCACTCAGTGTTGGTGACAACCCCCTTAACCCTTGCTTGCCTGGACCTTGTCACTCTAGAAAAACCTCAGGAATTCCTGGTGGGTTCCCAACAATGGCCCATATTATAAATCAGTATATTTTCTTTTTTTTTTTCACCTCTTGCCAAATCCAGAGTGAGTCACTTAACAGTGGCTTGGTCTAATTGCTTATTACCCTCAAAGCTGGTTTAGTATTAAAAGTTAATTATTAAATCAGAGGTCCTTCATTAACACAGATGCCTGCCTTTGTCTCTCGGCTGAGTAAATGCCTCCCCCTTTGAAATGCCACATAAAAGTGATAGATACCCTTTCTCCAAAAGTCCAAAATCTACTGCAGTCATTTTTTTTTTAATGTGAAATCTACAACAAAGAGCTCCCCTTGTTTAAATATAGAAGTGTAAGGCAGATAAGGTTAAGTAGTCTGGCTGCTGAGAGAAGCTGAGCCTGGACTCTGTTAAGATAAGGACACTAGAGGGTTTCAGGGAGTGTGCATTGTACAAGATAGTGGTGTGAGTTACAATACAGAGGCAGAGGATTCAATGAAAAGAAGAAGCAAATGGAACTGAAGCCAAAGATTGAATTGATCGAGCCCACATGGGAAAACTTGCATTTTCTTAAGGATGCAAAGAACAGCTGCCCCATAAAATGTTAGCTATGGAAGTGACCTTATGAGGATTATGGAGTCCTCATTTCAGTGTTTTCCACCTACTCTCTCCCCCAACCCAAACACACAATTTGCAATAGGTTTAAAGTTTACAAAGGCAAATTATTCCATTTGTTCTTCCTAATAGCCTTGTGAAGTAGGCAAGGAAGCTATTTTTATCCTCATTTTACATAAGGGGAAACTGAGGCCCACTAAGAAGGAATCATTTGACCAAAGTCACTCAGCTGGGGTTTTGGAACATAGTTGGTTTTGGTTATATTTGAGTCAAAAACAGCCCAAGAAAGAGTTTAAGTGACAAAAATGACTTCAGTTCAATTCAATAAGCACTTATAGGTGTCTTCTATGTGCTTCTATGTCAAGAATGCAAAAAACAAAAATAAATCCCTCAAAGAATTTACACTACACTGGTGGGAAACATGTACAAAGATAAGGAAATACCAGGTAAAATATACAATAAATACAAAGTAATAGGGAGGGGGATAGTAACAGACAGAGGTAGGAGGCTTAATCAGAGCCTTAAAAGGACTTTGGAATTCTAAGACATGGAGGTGAAGAGGGAGAACATCCCAGGCATGGATAAATTCAAATTCTGTGGAATTCCTTTAGGGTTACAATAATAATAAATGACATTGATATAGTACTTTATTTACATTATCTCGTTTGAAGCTTGCAACAACTCTAAGAGATATGATAATTCCCATCTTACAGAAACTAAGGCTCAGAGAGGTTGACCACAGTGCACATGGCCCCACAGCTAGTAAATATCAGAGGAACCAATTGAAATCAGGTTCTCCAGACTCTATACTTGCCTAGACTTGCCCTGGATTCTCTCCACTATTCCTCCCTGTATCATAAGAGGATGCAATACATCCAAGAGCAAAATTATAACTGAGCAAATGATGACATGATAGAAAACTAATTATCAGAATTCAGGGGGAGAAAAATAATCCATAAGCATCTTCCTTGTGTCCCACTGGCTATCTGGTGTTTATCTGGCTCCTTTCTTTTCTCTGATGTCCTTTTGGGGAAAACTATAGTAGATTGGTATGAACAACTCTTCCCCAGGTCTCTGTAGCACTATGAAATGGTTAAATTTGGGCTCAGACAAAGCATAAATTGATGTTTATCTGCTGAAAAGTATCTTATTTAGGTTTCTGATTTATAATCCTTGGTTTTTTCATAAAAGTCAGTCATTCCCAGAGAAAGAATGTGGGTTAGATTTATAGGATCTGCATTAGTCTTTAAAACCTAATGCTGGTCTATGACTCACCCTAAGTAATGTTTTTGCTCCAGCTCTGTGACTTTCACGTGCACAGAGAAAGATTCAAATCTTACCCTGGAAAGTCAGTCCTTGGGAGGGGAGGGGGGCACCCTGCTAATTATAATGGCGTCAATGGTACTGCCATAGTAAATTTTCTGTCAGCAGTGCCTTATAAGCCTTCTTTCAGGCAGTTATAGTCAGCAGTAAAATCTGCTCTGGTTTGAAACTTGGCAAACAGGTCCACAGCTAGGATGAGAGCATGGCTTTTTCCTCCCAAATTATTGGAAATAAACAATCCGCCAGTGACGCCAATTAAAAATTATAAGCAAGTAAAAATAAATTATTAGATGGCCATGTTTAGTGACTTTTGTAAGACTGGTCATTTTCCCCAGCAGCTCACCTGTGTTATAATGGAATTTTCCTTAGAGTTTTAATTTTTTATTTTTCCAGAGTTAAATGGGGTCAGGTATGACACCATGGAAAAGGGGGCTGTGAAGCCTTCTCAAAAAATATTTTTCACAATGATTTCATTTTTTTTCATGTTCCAGATTGGAGAATTGTATGTCTAGCCTGAAAGCATCACATATCATTAACAAAAAAAGAAATAACAATCAGTAGCCATTTTTTCCCTAAAGCCCCTATCTGAAATCCAGGGTAGGAGGTATTTGGGGGGCAGGAAAGGAGTAGGGGTGGGAGAGAGGTGGAAGGGGTAGAGGGGATAAAGATAACAGAAATTTGATTAAAACAGCCTGAAGAAAACATCCACTTAAACTTTCTCCTAGAGAAAGCCAAGGTGAGGGGCCCAACGAAAGAAAGGGGAGAGGGGAGGGAGGGAAGGAAGGCCATATAGATTGGGATTCCAGCCAATCATAACAAAACTGTGCCTTGGAGAGGGGGGAGGCTTGCCAGTACTGAGAAATGAAGAAGGATGAATTGAAAAAGATGACAAAGGGCATCCAGTTCTACCAAATCCTGCAAAGACCAGTTCAATACCAAAGGTGAGATCATTCAGAGGAATGCCCTTGAGCATGTTTGAATCCAGATTAAATTTTGAGAATGTTAGAATTTGGATATAGTGAAGTGGAAATATCAAAAGACAAGTAAATTCCCCTCAAAGAGGTGAAACTCTGTCAGGCCAGAGTGTTGATATCCTGGCTATGTCTCATGTAGAAAATCCTGATGATTGGGTCTTTCTTAATAAAGAGTAGGTCTCAAATTCCCCTCTCCTTGATCTCCCCTTATTCAGCTGAAATAATTCTGAGAACTCAGTGGGTCAGATGATATTTCCATTGACCTTCTCTTGGTCTTTAAGTTCCAGAAATGTTAAAGGCCAGTACTCTCTTTTACAAGGGATTTTTAAAAGCAGTGGACAGAATAAAAAGACAGTTTTACTCTGGAGAGAAGGAAAGATGTTTATTGAGGAACAGTAAGTTTGCAGACTCCGAGGGAATTTCCTAGTTCATTATACACATACAAATCCGACAAATAGGTTTCTAGAAAAAGAGAACAAGACCCTTAAAAGTTTGGACACATATTTATTTCTATAAATACGATAGAATTAGATTACCTTTCCTGACCAGGCTATTTGGGATTAACTTGACACCAAACCATGTAGGATTCCCAGCTCCAACCTAGGGAGAAAGAAAGCAAAGAAAGGAGGTACACCACTGCCAACTGCTGCCCAAACCTAGTAAGATGACATTTTACAAGGATAAATGTAAAGTCTCATTCTTGGGTTCAAAAAATCAACAAAGCAAGTACCTGATAAAGGAGACACAAGAGACACCAATTTGAAAAAAAAAATTACTTTGGGTTTTAATGTCCTTCAAGCTCAGGATAAACCAACAACCTAATAAGGCAACAACCTTAGGCTTCATTAAGAGAGGGGGAGATTTCAGGAAATAGGAGGTAATAACCCCACTTGACTCTGCCCTGGTCAGACCACATCTAGAGTATTGTGGTTACTATTGGCACTACATTTTGAGAAAGATACTAATAAGTTTGAGAGTGTTCAGATGAGGGTAATCATCATGATGAAGGCTTGAAGATTATTTCATGCAAAGATCTGTGGAGGGAACTTGAGGTTTTATCCTCAAAAAGAAAAACCTTAATGATGTGATTACTGTTTTCTAGTATTTGAAGGGATAGGTCTCACAAATGAGGAATTAGACTTTCTGCTTGAATCCAGAGGAAAGAACTAGAAACAATGGGTTGCAAAAGAACTACTGATTGTATACTTCAAAGAAATCAAAGACAGAAATAAAGGTCGAATACATTCCAGAATGGTCAGAGAAACATTTTTTACAGGAAAAAATGGAAAAAAAACCAAAAACTATTATACATGAATTTAATACAATACTGTTGTGAAGTAAGAAATAACAACTATGAGGAATTCAGATTTAGGAAAACTCATATGAACTTTTTGGAATGGGGGCCAGCTGGATATAAGCAATTCTCAGACAAGGAAACTTCCTCCACCAAATCAGGTTGATAATTCGTCTGCAATTCATAGTCTTGTCAGTGGTGCCAAACTCAAAAAGAATGGGGCCACTAATCCAAACATAAAGATTCCTGTGGGTCACAGGTTGACTTAATTTTCAAATGTAATATTATCTGTGTTTTGTTTTATCATTTGTGAACTGCATACAGTCCATAGGCCATGTGGGAGATACCTCAGGCCAAGAGCACTGAGGTTAAAGGACTGGCCCAGAGTCACATAGCCAGCGTGTATCAGAAGTGGGATTCCAACTCGTATTTTCCTGGCTCCCAGGTCAGCTCCCTACTTACCTCAGAAGTAAACAAAGCCTCTTACATCTCTTTGATGAGCAAGGAGTCACCAACTACAACGCTTTCAGTAAGATACAAGACTACCTGGGTCTTACCATTGGCACCTCCATTGAACCCTACAGCCTCCCAAGTCTTGCCATGGACCTGCTGATGGATCCTAGAGACCCCTGGGTCTTGTCATTTGTCCTGTTGCTGTCCCCTAAAGACCACCAGGCCTTTCTGCTTTTCTTACAGCTCAGCCTCAATTAGAATGTGAGCTCCCTGAGCAGAGATTGTCTCAATTTTCCATTTATGCCCCTAGCAGTTAGTTATCTGTAGCAATGAGCATGTATTAAACACTTAATAAATCAGTATCTAAGTAACCATTGGTGCCTAAGCTCCCTACTAGACTAGAAACTCCTTAATGGTAGGGATGGACCATAACATAGAAACTTTGCATATTCCCAAGCACACAAACTAACGAATATTTTTTTTGTTAGGAAAGTTGTATGAAATGAGGCAGATAGAGGCAAAGTAACTTGATCCACATCACACAGCTAGTTGGGGTAGAGACAGGTCTAGAAAACATGGGTCTCCTGAATTCCATGCATTTTTATATTCCCATATTTCCCACTGTAGTACAATATTGTAGTTTAGACAGGTGAGCTGATTTTGACATCTATAGTGATGACAAAATTATATCTAATTATAAAAAAAGAAATGTCTATGCTTTTCTTTAAATTTTCTAGAGGAGGGTACTCCATATAGCCCCTTAAAACCCTTCACAACTTTATTCCAACCTGCCTTTCCAGTCTTATACATTACCCACTTTTATGCCCTCTTAGGTAGGACTTGCCAATCTGATCTTGCTGTTACTCACACAGTGTCTCTCTCACACTGGTGCCTTTACACATGCCTTCCCCCATTCCTGAAATGGTATCTCCAACTCTTAGAATTCCTGGTTCCCTGCAAAACTCTGCTCAAGTATCACCCTCTACATCCATTCTTCAGTTTACTACATACCTATTATTGTCTGCCCCCCAAATGTTTATTTTTATGTTTCATATATTACATCTATCTATATACATATATGCATATATGTATATGTTGCATTCTACTATAGAATGTAAGGACAGGAACATGTTGTTGAATCACTATCACCTAGAATAGTGTCTGGCACAAAATAGGGGCTTAATAAACACTTGCTGGTTGATTGATTGCTATCAGAACCATGAAGGAACCTGGGAAAACTTATGGGATTTAGCTAATTAAAGATTTAATAGGTTGTGAGTTTAATAGGATTTAATGGATGTATTGGGAGTAGTTAGAAGGACCCAAAAGTTGGGAATTAGAAGCCTTATGAAAGGTTACTGAGTCAGAAAGGAAAAGATATAAAATGATAGAAAAGCAATGTGGAAATAGAGGACAAATGGCTGCCTTCCATTCTTAAGTTTGCTTAACTTACTAAGGACCTGCTATTTCCAAGTATGTCTCCCTTCACAATCAAGCCCAGTCCTTCAAAGGAAATTCCAGTGAACTTGTGGGGGGGCCTGGACTCTCAGACTTCTTTCTCAAGAACTAATATGATGTTTGTCAAGTTCATAATAAAGAAAAAGAATTTTTAAAAAATAGTCTGAAATGACTTGGAAAGCACTTAACATTTTAGGTTAAATTTCAATCTTTTTGTGCTATTATATCTTAGTTACCTTTACCTTTTCTCATTGAAGTGGAAATGATTGATGCTTAAGTAACTTCAACTGTTGTGTAATGTTTATTCAGACTTCAGGGAAATCAAATATAGTTTAAAAATAAGGTGAATGGGTTTCCTTTGCCATGGTACAATTTAAAACCTTTGGAAATCCAGTATATTCCCAACTGCTTCCTGGTAATAAACAGAGATAAGCTAAAAACCAAAATGATCAATATATACAGTAATGTAAGCGAATCTCAAATAACACTCAGAAAGCCACCAGAATTGAACCTGCAAGTTATAAATATTGACCATGACTTGATTGTTTTGAGAATGTTTAAGCCTTTTTATAAAATTCTTTCAACTCTGAACCACAATTTCTTTATAAACAACCTGGCAGGACTGCCCCTTTCTCCCCCACCACAGGGGACAGCAATGGAAGTGTCCCTGAGTTCTGGAAGTTGTCTCTTTAGATAAAACTAACTCTCTCATTGGGAATTTTGCAGTGTAACCAGCCTCTAAGTCAGAGATGGGTAACCTGCAGCCTTGAGGCTACATGTGGCCTGCAACACTTGAGGACCTAGAGAGCCACATGTGGCCTTGAGGATGCAGGTTCCCTACCCTTGCATTAGACCACGGAGAACTGAAACATCACAAAGTATTGTGCTTGAACTACTAACCACTCTGAAGTGACAGTTCCCACTTGCTTCTCAGCCCCCAGAAAATCTGTCTTCCATGACTTGATTGAAAATATCCTCTCCAAAGTTACCAATGGTCTCTTTATTATTAAGGCTGACAACCTTTTCTCTATCTGAATCCTTCCTGACCACTCTCTAGCATTTGACATTATCAACCACTGACTCCTCTCCCAAGGTTTTTGTGACATTCCTCCCTCCTGGTTCTCTTGATACCTATCTGATCATTCCTTCTCAGTCTCTTTTGTTGGATAAACATCTTTTTCCAGCCTTACTAAATGTGACTTAGAACCACAGGGCTCTAAACTGGACCCTTTCCTGTTCTCTTTCTGACTCTCTTGGTGATCCCACCAGCTCTCCTCAATGATCATGTCTGTGCAGGCGACCCTCACATCTCCAAATCCAGACCTGGTCTCTCTTCTGAACTTCAATCCCACAAAAATAAATGTTTCCTGGATATCTTCAGTTGGATACCTCATGGGTACCTAAACTTAAAATGTTTAAAACAGAAGTAACTGTCCCTCTAAACTCACCCTTCCATCTAAATTCTCTGTTTCTTTCAAGGGCACCACCTTCTTTCAGTCGCCAGGGTTCACCGTTTCCCCCATCATTAGCTCTTGATTCTCCTGCCCTATATTAAATCAGCGGTCAAATATTGTCATTTTCACTTGCACAGGAAGGTCTTCTCTCTACTCACATAGCTACCAACCCAGCTCAGTACCGGTCTGATATCTTATTCCCCTGCTCAAAAAGCTTCAATGGCTCCCTGCTGCCTCAAGAAATAAATACAAACTCCTATTTGATATTTAAAGCTCTTTAGCAGTCTATCTTTTCATACTACTTCCCCCTCACGAACCACAACTGGCCTTCTAGATATTTCCCTATATCTGACATCTTGTCTTCCACATCTGTGCCTTTGTACTGGTTGGCCCCATTTATTTCTACTTCCTTGAAGCCCTGCTTTCCTTCAAGTGACAGAAGACCTTTCTAGACCCTGAAATTATTAGTACTCTGCCCCAAATTACTTTGCATTTGTTTTGTATATAATTCCTAATTACTCATCTGTGTATATACTATACCCATTCCTGGGTAGAATATAAACTCTCTGAAGATTATTTTGTTGTTTCTTGTATCTCCACTGAATACCACAGTTCCTTGTACATAGCTGGTCCTTACTAAGGACTTGTTGAACTGAATTGAACTGGCCTCATTCCATTTTCTGTGACTCATAGGAGCAGATTTCTGGCCTAGTAAGTCATCTCTGTTTATCCAAGTTGATGGAAGGTAGTAGTGGCAATCAAAAATCACACTTGCAGTTATGTGATAGATAGAGGTTTAATAGACTTCCCTGTCTTGCTGTGCTATAATGGGCCAAGCTCATCCCTTGCAAGCGTGTAGAGTGAACTGAGCTGATGCAATCCCCACATGGAAGAGGAGTGGGGAGGCTGCTTCCAGAGAGGTATGATCAAATGTCGTGGATGAACCTTGCTCCTAGATTCAGAGCAAACACAAGTATTATTTTTGGTCTGCTTACCATGGGAAGAAGAGGAGCTTTCTGATTGCCTACTGAACCAGAACCAAGAAAGCATAGAGAATGATGATCAACTGTGAGCGACTTAGCTACCCTGATAAAGACAGTGATTCCAGACAATTCTAAAAGCCTCTTGATAAAAAAAAAATACTATTCACCTCCAGAGAGAGAACTGCTGAACACAGAGTACAGACTGAAGCATGTTTTTTTTACTCTATTTTTCTTGTTGTTCTCAGGTGTTCTCTTTTACTACAAGGCAAGAGGAAATATGTTTTGCATGACTTCACATGTATAATCTATATCATATTACTTGCCTTCTCAAAGGGTGAGGAAGGGAAGGAGAAATTTTGGACCTCAAAATTAAAAAAAAATTCATGTAAAAAATTTTACTAGTTGGAAAATATTTAATGAAATAAAAATATATTTTAAAAAAATTTAAATGCTTGGGTGGCTAGGTGGTGTAGTGAATAGAGCACCGGTCAGGAGGACCTGAATTCAAATCTGACCTCAGATGCTTGACACACTTACTAGCCTTGTGACTTTGGGCAAGTCACTTAATCCCAATTGCCCTCAAAAAAGCAAAAAAAAAATTTTTTTTAATGTTTACCAAAGCTACTCAGGGGAGTGGAGGGAGGGTTTCTTTCCTTCTCACTTTGGGAAAACATGTCAATATTAGGTTGAGAGAGATGCCTCCAAGCCTTCTTAACCTAAGAATATGGGCCTCTATCCTTTAAATGTTTGTATCTACTCTTAGGTGACAGTAGATCTGTCTAGAATCAGTAGATATGACTAGGGCGAGACTTTGTGAACTTCAAAAGGTTAGGAGACTCAGAGGTCCAGGAGCAGAGGTCAGAGATTGAATTTATTAAGACAACCAAGCACTCAAGCTGTTTGACTCATCATAAAAGTGGCTTCAAGACTGCGGTGAGGAAGCAACATAAAATGTTCAGCATTTAAAGTGAACTCGGTGGAGCAAAGCATTGTAAAACAGTTTTAATTTTGAACTCAGTCTCCTGAGAGACCAAGGTAGTATAGGGGAGCGTCTTGGTAACCAGAAGAAATATTTGTATTTCTGATCTTACACAGTAAATATTCCTTTGTATATTAATTGATATTAATTGGTTAGATTATACTGGAATACTAATTTTTGGGATTACCAAGAACACACAAGGATGGGTGGGGTTCAGGCCAACAGGATTAAATAATGACCCCATCTCAGCCTATGTACCCCTGGAGCCCTGGTGAACAGGTGTTGCCTCATTTTAGGGAATTTAATTCATCATTTTGTGAAGGAGTAAAGGAATAGGAACCAGAGAGTTTATAAAGGCACACTGTCATTTATCATTTATATTAATATAAAAATTATTCTTCAGTCCCTAAGTATTTGACAAATTAAATTAGTAAGAGGTCAAAATCTTTCATCATGGGAATAACAGTCCTCAGGATGTGGATTATAAATTAATCAGATGAATGTTTATTGAATACCTATTATGAGTAAAAGACCTTGGAGTAACCCACTATGTTGTACTACACATTGGGCACTGGGCATACAAAGACAGAGAAGAAACAGTCCCTGCCCTCAAGGAGCTTAACCTTTTTCAGGCACAGTTCCTGCTCTCAACACCCTATCAATATTGTTGGGGAGGTAAGTCATGTTTACTTATGGAATGATTATGGGGCTCATAGACCTCCACAGAGAAAGAAGGTACCTCAAAGCCCTTCTTAAGTAGAGGGTGGCAAACATGTGACCCACAGTGCTCCTCAGTTCAGCCCAAACCAGGTTAAAACAGATTCTATTGTGATTTGATTGTAATGTGCTGATAATGTTTATTGAAAAAAGAAATACCTAAAGCTGTATGACTTTCTAGGTCAATATGCAGGTTAGTGTAGTTTAATGGTCCTGCTTAATCTGAGTTTGACACCAGTGCTCAGACCAAGCACCTCACTTTAAGAGATGAAGAAACAGAAGCCTGAGGAGAGTGTCACTTGCTCAAGGGCACAGGGCTTAGTCACAGTGGCAGAGGCAGGATTTGAAACTAGGTCTTCTAACTTCAAAACCACTGACTTTTCCACTGTGCCCTAATTATTCTAAGAGACAATGGATTATGCCATAGGATAATATTTTTAAATTCACATTTATATCATATCTTATAATAGATAAAGCACTCTCTTTGCTGAAACTGCCTGATATAAGTAGAGCAAGTGTTATTATTATCCCCATTTTTACAGAGTAAACTGAGGTTTCAAGAGCCAGTCAAGTGATAGGCCACATGGCTTACCAGAAAGAATACTGTGCTTTTCATCAAGAAACCCATGTTCAAATCTTAGTTGGGATGTCATACCAGTTGTATGACTTTGGATAAGTCATTTCCCCTCTCAACTTTAGGGGGTTTTTCTACTTATAAAATGGGGATCGCTTTTGTGTACCTACTTCACAGTGTTATTGTAAGTATCAGATGAGATAATGGTTGTCCAATGCTTGTATAACCTTTGAGTACTACATGATTGCCATCTGTAATTATGATTGCCTGAGGTCCCACTGGTAGTAAGAGCCCGAAATGGGATTTGAATCCAGGTCCTCCCCCTCCTCCCTCCTCATCTCTATCATCTAGCTTCTCCCCCCACTTCTCCACTCACATTCTACCTTCTACCAGAAGGCTCTCCCAGTCCTCTGTAATCTTAGTGTCTTCCATCTGGGATTATCTCCAGTTTATCCTGTCTGGATCTTATTTGTGCATAGATGTTTGCCTTATCTGTCCCATTAGACAGTGAACTCCTTGAATTTAGGGATTATCTTTTGCCTTTTACTTGGTCCAGAGCATTTTCTATAGTGCCATTTTATACAGTAGGTACTTAATAAATGCTTATTGTCTGACTGCTTGTCCCCCTGTCTTGTGCTGCATGATCTCATTTGACCCTGATAATAATTCAATGAATGAAGTATTGCAGAAAAATTCTCATCCCTATATTACAAATGAGGTAACTGAGCTTCAGAGAGGAGAAATAATGTGTCCATGGTCTCACAATTGGTAAAGACCAAAGGCATAATTTCATTATACTACACTGTTCGAGTTCAGAGAAAGAAGAAAAAATCTGGGGCTGGGGAGAAAAAGAAAAACTTCACGGAGGCAGGGCAGAGGATTGGAGTTGGGCCTTGCAGGATGAACAGGAGCTGACTTTATAAGCCATAACTTATTTGAATGAATAATGGCAGGGATGGGTCATAAAAATGCACTCAGAGATCTGTGAGTGAGAAGTGACATTTCACGAAGTCTGCTCCAAAGGAGCCTCAGTTTTTAAGTGTTGATGAAATGTCAGGCTGTCTGGGGTCTACATGGGGAACAGAGACTTGGCAATAGGGTTAACACTATTTATTAATTAATATTTGAATTCTGAGGGGTTGTCTGATAGGCAGAACAGAACAGAAAGATAGATTTCAGCCATGACTGGGCTTGTAGACCAGATTAGAAGAGAAAGATGATTAATGTAGTATAGTCCAAAAAAAGGTAAGAAGAGACCCATTTACTGAGACTTTAGGGGAACCTTTCTGCAGGAGAGCCACTATAACTTAAGGCACAGGATGGTACACTGGAAAGAACACTAGCAATAGAGTCAGAGGACCTGAGTTCAAATTCTGCCATAGGCAGTAACTACCTAAGTGACTTTGGGCAAGTCATGTAACTTCTTTGTGCATTTAAAAATATCATTCTGTGAATAATATTTGAATGAATATTCTGGCTTCACTAAACTGTAGCCATGAGGGTCAATGGTGCAAAAAAAATATGTTAAGAATCCTTGCTATAATGAATGCTTTTTGGGAGGAATGAGGAATCTGGAGTTTAATTTTCAGCATTAGGGCACCATAGTTTAAGAATATTCATAGAAGTGGCTAGTGGTTAGGAATAGAGTAGCGGTCCTGGAGTCAGGAGGACCTGAGTTCAAATCCGACCTCAGACACTTCATACTTACTAGCCCTGTGACCTTAGCCACTTAACCCCAATTGCCCTGCCTTCCCCCCTCCAAAAAAAAAAAAAAGAGACTATTCATAAACTGAAGTGTGTCGAGGCCAACCAAGATGGTAAAGGGACTTGAATTCATAAAGAAGGCAGAGGAGATGGATTAGAGGTGGAGAATTGCCAGGATATGATCGTTGTTTTCAAGTATTTGAACTCAGGACCCAGCACTAGTTCAGCTATATTATATAACACAGGCAGCTAGCTATTAATAGCATTATCCATTCTTCCAGATTTCAAAGTCTGAGAAATTCCATATTCCAGACTCATAGGAAAGTCCTACTATCTGAGCTACAAGGAAAAGAGTTTCTAGTTTCTTACAGCAATAGACACCTTGCTGGTGTCAGCTTTTTCCATCATGCTGACTGCTCCTGGGCAAGCTGAACCATAAATTTTAATTAAAATCTTTTATTTTCAACCACTGTAGCCCATACATGGTGAGAAATGGTTCTCGCCTTGTGAAAGCCAAGCTGACCAAGCATTTGCAAGATTGACCTTGAGGAGTTTTCTATCTCAAAAGAGGCGGCATCTTTGCATTATAGGGAAGGGTTTATCAGTTCACCAGTCATTCCATCCATGGGGGAGACTTTTATTTCAAAGTGTGAGATCAGTAACTTCCCTGTAGTGGCTTTTTGTATCTTGGCTCTATCTCCCAGGCCAAAGGAATGTAAATCCAGATAATTGTGGATAATATATATGTTGACAGGTATGAATGAGTAGCTCCACCCTGCAGGAAAATATGGAGAAACTTGTTGATGCAAGAGTTGATTTTGTTCTTGATCTTTATGAGCTCACCTGCATTCTGTGTGTGTGTGTGCACGCATGAGCGCACACATGAGCACACACACGGTTGTGCACATTTTAGATGCTTCTTTTTCAATCAGAAATATTATATGCCTTCTAGCAACTGCTCCCTATCTGGCAGGCCTCTGTGTTGGAAGTCCTCCTTGAAAGTTTGCATAGGCTTGTAAATCATTCTTTGGCCTTTGCAGCCAAGTTGTGGTGGCGGAGGGTCCATCCATCTGCTAACATTCTCTCCATGTGATGGAAGAGGGATGGGATCATCTCAAGCCAAGACTCTCAGAATAAAAGCTACTGGCTTTGTTCAAGGGGTTTCTATACCAAATAGATCTCCCCTATTCGTGGTTCCAAACAGACTTAAAGTCTCCTTTGAGAAAGCTGGTTGAGTATTCTGATTTCTAGATGACAGATTTAGAAAAGAGAAAGGGAGAGACAAAATTATAAGTCACTGCACAGTTGAGTAGGTGGCATAATTTGCATTCATAGAGGGTTTTAAGGTTTGCAAAGTGTTTTACAAATACTTTCTCATTTTACCTCACAACAACTCTAGGAGGTAATTCTAGTATTTATTTGTTAATTTTTATTTCATTAAATATTTCCTAATTACACATAAAAAATTAACAATCTTTGTTTTAAATTTTGAGTTCCAAATTTTCTCCCTTTCTCCTGCTCTTCCCACATCATTGAGATGGCAAGCAATTTGATCTTGATTATATATGTAAATTCATGAAAAACATATTTCCAGATTAGCCATGTTGCAAGAAAAAAACCTACACAGACAAAAAAAAACACAATAAAAAATATAAGAGTAACAAAAAGTACGCTTTGATATGCATTTGGAATTCACCAGTTCTCTTTCTGGCAGTGGATAGCATTTTTTCGTCATGAATTTTTTTGGAATTGTGTCGGATCATTGTCTTGATCAGAGTAGCTAAGTCTTTCACAGTTGATTATCCTTAAAATGTTGCTGTTACTGTGGACAGTGTTCTCCTGGTTCTGCTTACTTCATTTTGCATCAGTTCATATAAGACTTGCCAGGCTTTTCTGAAATAATTCTGCTCGTCATTTCATATAGTAGCATTATATTCCATCACAATCATAAACCACTACTTATTCAGCCATTGCCCAATTGAAGAACTTCCCCTCAATTTCTAATTCTTTGCCACCATAAACATAGCTATGTAATATGTAGTGTTTTTTTTAAGAAGGAGCAACTATATAGTAACTCTTTCCTTATCCTAGATATAGATGCAATGTCTGAGAAGATGATAAAATACAGGATCATTTAAAGATGTTATACTCTAATAAGGAAAATCCTATATTATAGACAATGTAGACTAGAGAATAAAGCCAAGTTATTATCATATAGGGAAAAAAGCAATGAATCTTTCATTTTTTAACCTTGGAACTCTGTGAAATATTCTTTCTAAGGAAAAAAAAATGCTTAGCCTATAATAGCCATAGCTAAAATATCCAAAGCAAAGGAGGCTTCATGTTGAGGTGCTGATATCCAGGGAACATACTTCCTCTCTCCTGTTACCACAATTGCTCCTCACCTTGGGCTGCCCTATTAGCCAGTACCCCAGGCTTCCCTCTCTAATGTTCCCTTATCCCAGAGTCTACCTTGCTCCTTTGCCCTCAGAAGGATAAGGACTGAATGTTCTGGGGAATAGGCCACCCATCTTCCTTCCATGGCTATAATCATAACTGGATTATCCTTTGCACTGCTCTCAAATTTCTATTCCAACATCCATCAGTATGTCCTCTGTATGTCCTAAATATTACCCCCAAATCCAATCTCTCCCTCAATTCACCCTTCAATTATTTTGCCCTGGTGAATAAAGCCCTTGCTACAGTTTTAAATCTAGATGTTTATATATACTAGGTTGTCCAAGAAACAAAGAGTCTAAAAAAATAACATTTTTCTAGCACCCTACAAATTTCAGGAGGCTATTATGGATTTGAAGAAATCTCAAGTTACAAAATACAAGAATTCAGTTTTTTTCTATTCAGCTTAGCTACAGCTTTTATGCTGAGCAGATCATCAGAGTTCTATGGCCATGACGACTTGTTACCTCAGAGATTCTGGTCACTCCTTGGAATTTCTCATGCTAAGTGACATTAAATGAATAGACCAGAAGAAAGTATGCAGGTCTATAGCACTTTGAAACTATCTCCCCAGAGAAAATTAGGGAAAAGATACATGGCTGTCTGCCCGGGATGGAGTGTCATTTTGCCAGAATTCAAGAGCTAGATTTCATTTTTGAGGTTCTTCCATCCCTGTAACTTTATGATTATCTGCCATAGACACCTTCCCCCCCTTTCACCTCTCTGCTGACCTCCAAATCCATCTCCTCCATTGGAAATCTTGAGTTGGAAGTTCCAAAGACATTTTAAACTCGATATCTTTACAAAGTTGAACTCATTATCTCTCCTCCTTAAACTCTCCCCTCTTCCTAATTTCCCAATCATTGTTAAAGGTACCACCATCCTCCCTATTACCCAGGCTTGTAACCTAGGTGTTAGAACCTAACCTTTACTCTTCACTCTCTCTCTCAGTTCCCATATCCAATATGTTTCTAAGGTCTATTGACTGTACCTTCATAACATCTTCTGCACATGCCCCCCTTTTCCCTCTGACACCGCTACCACCATGGTTCAGGCCCTCATCACATTATGCCTGGGCTATTAAAATAGATTCTTGGTTGGTCTCCCTACCTCCCTTCTCTTCTTTACCTGTTACCCCATCTATCTTCCACTCAACTGTCAAAGTGATCTTCCTGAAGCATAGATCTCACATGTCATCCCTTATTATCTCCAGGATAAAATATAAAAAGAATCCTCTGGCTTTCAAAGCCCTCCTTCATAATCCAACCCCTCTCCACACACACACACACACACACACACACACTCACACATTTTTGGACTTCTTATACATTATCCCTTCCCCCTTCATGGGGATGCTCTGGGATACTCTGTGCCCACCCCCACCTGGGATATACTGGATAGAACAAACAAGACACTCCATCTCTTGACTAGGCATTTTTTCAGACTATCCCTCATGAATGAAATGTTCTCTCTTTTCATCTCTGACTTCTGGCTTCCCTGGTTTTCTTCAAGTTCCAGCTGAAGGCATATCTTCTATAGGAAACCTGTACTCATACCCCTTAATCCTAGAGCCTTACTTCTGTTGATCATTTCCCATTTATCCTGTATGCATCTTGTTTGTACAAAGTTGTTTGCAGGGAGTCTCTCCCATTAGGCTGTGAGCTCCTTAAGAGCAGGGGCTGCCTTCTGCCTTTCTTTGTGTCCAAAGCATTTAGCACAGAGCCTAGCACATAGTAGGCATTTAATAAATGTTTATTGATTGACTGACTCTTCTGGGTCTAGTCCAGATATCTCCAACTCTCTGATTGGGGTGTTGAAGTCTTCTCTGGTAGAGAGCCTAACCAGTCATGGCCAGCCTGCCTTCTTCCACCAACCACTTGCTCTATTACCAGCACTGTCTTCTAACAACCCCTTCCTTCAGTTGTGTGATCTGAGGGAGATAAACATCTTTGCGTCTCATTTGGAAGAGTTTGGAATCTTTGGTTTGGATGCTTCAAGGGAAAGCTTATAAACTGGAAGAATTATAATGTGCTTTGGATACCCAGGAGAAAAAAATTATAGAAATGCAATGAAAGTTTTAAAATAACCAGACAAGAGAATGGGCTCTATTCCCAGCTCTGCCACCAAATAATCATGGGAACTCAGGCAGGTCATAAACTACTCTTCCTAGACTTATAAAATGCAAGTCATAATCACAGATCATCATCAGAGCCAGGATCAACTTTAGTCACCATCTAATCTGACCCTTCTCCCCCACGAAGGAAAATGAGACAGCTATTAGTGAACTGACTTTCCCAAGGCCACAAAGCTAAGTAGCAGAGAGAAAACTAGAACCCAGGTCAGACAGACTACTAGAAACTCTGGCACCTATGGCAAATTCAGTTGAGCTTGGATTGGAGGGAGGTGAGGGAAGAGTGGTCCCTAGTCAAGTGCAGTTCTATCAGGAGAGGTGATGTCCAATCCTCCAGCCCCTTGGAGATCAAGGCGGGGGTGTGTGACCATGCTAACAGTGCATCCCTGGTGGAGGTGGGTACAGAGGCATCGGTTTGAGGTATCATTCCCCTATATTAGCTATGCTCAGCTCTCTAAGGTAAGGCCCTAGTCACCTATGTCTGGGATAATTCTAACACAAATCTTCTGACTACTAGGGCACTGCCCTTCCCAGAAGGCCATACCATTTCTCATCTACCTCACAAAGAGTAGGTGAAATAAGAAGTTGGAGGACTCTAAGCTTCCTTGAGAGGTGAGGTTTGATTTACATGATTTTATTTTCACAGGCATCCTGCCAATTCAAGGGACCCCTAGATTCAGTGGAGTGTATTAGGAGGGTACTCAGTCAGTCTGTTGAAGCTTCCATCAAAGGATATATTTGAATCTTTACCCAAGGCTTAGAGGAGAAGAGGTAGATTTCCCCTTGCTTCAAGCAGCATGGTTTGGTAGAAAGAAAACTCTCTCTAGAACCACAAGACATGGGTTCAATTCTTACTCTGCCACTTACTACTTGTTTGACCTTGGACAAATCACCTGAGTTTTCTGGGCCTCAGTTTCCTCATATGTTACAATGATGAGGACTGGGCTAAGGAATCCCTTCCACCTCTCAATCCATGACATCATGGATCCGTGATCCTAATGCTCTTCCTCATGGCAAAGAGATGAAGGACCACCAGAGCAGAATGGTCTTGCTATGATGCTATTGCCATTGTTCGTCCTTCATTCTTGAAGAGGACCATGACATCAGGAAGATGATGCCATGACTTGCAAGTGAATTGGATTTAAGTGAGGGAGGGCTGTGCAAGAGGTCACAAGTCTCATTTTCTTCTCTGGAGTCATCTGGGTCAAGAGGCAAGATACAGATCAGGAGGACAGACAGGATGGCCAATGATCCCTTTACCAGAGGCTGAATGACCACTTGTGGGGTATGCCCTAGAGGGCATTATTATTCAGGTATTTATGGCTGCCAAGGATTTCTGAGGTCCCTTTCAACTCATAGATTTTTGTGTTGCTGGGATAAAAAGGCTTTGCTTGAAAAGTATACTTTATCTCAGAGAGCTGCATACCATATATACCCTAAGTACCACCTTGGTTCCCCCTGTCTCACATTCTGCCTTTTGATGTTACATTGCAATCAGTACTCCTCCCAGGCCCCTGGCTATTCTTCTTTGGGCTTTCTGACACTCCTAATTCCCTGAGTTATGTACCATCCCATAAGTCACTGGAGGTTAGATTTGGAGTCTGATGGTACCTCAGAGGTCACCAGGTACAACTGTCTCATTCTTAAAATAAAGATGAGGTTCTGAGACATTAGGTGAATTGCCCAAGGTCACACACAGTAAGTGGTACAACTATGAGCCCAAGATTGACTTGGCTAGGGAGCCTGGAGAAGCGTTCCCTCTCTGACATGGCTTCTTAGCCCAAAAAGAGAAGTACATGAACCACAAGCTTTCATTACAGCATAGGATGTAAATGACAGGAGGGAAAGAGATTATGGTTTTAACAAGCCCAGAAGAAACTCAGAGGGATTTTAATTCCTTGTCAGCTAAAAATCCTCCATAGAATAAGATACCCAGAAACCGAGACACCGTGTGACTGAAATCTAATTAAGTTTTAAGTCATTCTCTGCATCCCTCCTCATTTAATAATTACGCACTATGATCTCTGCGATTGCCTCCAAGGTCTCTGGGTGAGTGGTGAGAAAAATAGGGAAAAGATGACGGAGAAGCTGATTGGTCTTTTTTTGGATTGGTTTTCAGGAAATGGAAATTTACACCATCTTTGACACCTCAAGCCTTTGAAAGGAATGAAGAGGCCTCATTCTGTAGTGACTAGAGTCATTAAAAGTAAGCTGTCATCAGGGCTGACTGGGCAGACAGTCTCTGTGCCTGCCTGCTTTTTGTAGTGTGACTTTGTGACACATAGAACCCCCCTTACCATGCACGAACACTTCCCCCAACTGGACTCACTGATATCTAAAATTCTACAATTAGGAAGTCATTCTTTTGACTTAATCATTTCTACAATTCAATGCCTTTGGGGAAGGTTACACTTTAATTCTAATTAGTCATTTTATACTTCAGTGGAAATAAGTTTATTAACTCTTTTTAGAGAGTAATTTTGATATGGAAGAAAAGAGGAAGAGGAAACTGTGTGTAACTCCTGTACTTAGTTCCTCCATTATTGATACTGATTCTACTAATATTTCATATAAAATCCTCTGAAACACATTCTTCTTCTTGAGTGCCTGAAGGGTTAAGGGGCACCAGCAAAAGGGAAGGAAAACAGAGGCTAGGAATACCAACAATAAATTTTGCCAGCTCTCCAATCTTGCCTAGAACCAATCTTAGCTGTCAACTTTGGACCATTTTTGACTTTCCTGAGTTAGAAGATTACAGTTTGAGGTTCTGACAATACATTATAGCAAAAATTTATAAACCCAAACTCTTTCATCTGCTAAGCTCATCCATCCCCTAGAACAGTAATGGTTCTCCTTAGAGCTCCAACACACACACACATTCAGCAAAGCCTGGATTTCTGGGGTTGGCTGGAGATATGTTTAATATTCCACCACATAAATAGCAACAATTCACCTTGACTTTGACATTGATGAAAAACAGATAATACTAAGCTGAGCCCAGTTTAGCTGATAACATTTAGTTTAAAGAACAAACAAATAATATCATCCCCCTTCTTCCCCTTCACCCACAAGAACAACAACCTTTAACAGTCTTCCTAAGGCCAAACCCCAGGAATTTATGCACAGGCTAGAGAGAGAGAGACGCAATATTCAGCATTTTCCTTAAACCATGGGAAAGTGGGCCAGTTTCTCCTCCTGTGTGAGGAAGAATTTCCCAGAAAGGAGTCCTGATGTAGTGGAAAGAACATTGGTTTAGACGTCAGCAGACTAGGGTTAAGGGCCTAACTCTGTCACTAATTATAGCTAGGTGACCTTGGGTTAAGTACCATACTTTCTCTGAGCCTCAGTTTCTGTATCTGTAAAGTGAAGGGCTTAGAGTAGATGGTATCTATGTTACATTTAAGCTGTAATATACTTTAAGTCTAAAAACTACCTATGATGAATAAGACCAGTTTAGATCCTACCGCACTGTGAGCGATGGGTCTCAGGAATATATTCACATCAGTCCCTCCTGGTAGCTTTACTCCATGGAAAGACTTTCTGAAAGTTTTGTATTATATGCTAAATATCATTTGGTACATAATTAACCATGTTTGTTTTTTTTTAATCTTCTAAATTTTAACAAAGGAAAAAATTTGAGGTTTGTATTTTAGTTGGGGGTTCTGATTTTCCTAATCTTTTTTTCTTACTTAGAGATTCCTTTCCCTACATTATACAGCAATTCCCCCAGGATATTGATACCCAACTTAACAGTATGTATACATTTTTAAATAAAAATCCACAAGAGACCATAACTGTTTCTTTATGTAATTAATGTTGAAGGTACTTAATGACAATATGTATTGTGGTGATAAATTTTAATTCAGCATTGAAAGGGTTAAAACAGCCATTTCTTGGTAGGGAAGAAGATATATATTGTCCCCTAGAAAGACTAAGGGATTTAGAAAATCTTAAAAATCAATTTAGGTTTGCACATTTCTATATCTATCTATAGCTATATCCATCTATATATGTGTTTTGTATATATATATATATGTATACATATATATACACATATTCATATCTCTATATTCTAGATGCAAGGGCATATGAGAGAAGTTAGATATATTAGAACATGGTTTTATAAAATTACATGAAGAGTACTCAAGTTCAGAATAAGCTCAGGCTGTGTTCATGAGTGCTAATCGATTAGCAAAAAAAAGGACCTGTAGAATTTAGCTGAGACACTGTGGGATGGATAGTCATTCAGATACAAATTGGATTAGGCCCTGAGATTCTGAAGTACTTCAAGAACAGGATGACTTCATGCATCTCATTCATTCAATAAATATGGATACTGATGTATACTCACCCTATATGTAAGGCCCTATATTGGGGTTGGGGGTAGCAGGGGAGGGGGGACAGGGAGACCAACAATGATGCATAAGAAATTATTCTTGCTCCTTGTGCCATTTGTAGTCCTAGTGTGGGGGGAGAAGGGGAAAGGTGAAGGAAAATACATATGTGAGCTCTAAAACAGGAGAGAGGGGGAGAGACAGAGAGACAGAGACAGACAATGAGACACAGAGACAGAGAAAGAACTATACACAAGACGCAAAACACAATGCAGGCTCAGAAGAGGCTTGAGAAAAACTTCAGAAAGAAGGTAACCTTTTCATTAGGTTCTAATCTCAGAATTCCAACAGGCAGAGACAGTGAGAGCTAATATCCCAGGTGGAGGGAATGTACCCCACTCTGCTCTTTGTCCCTTCACTAGAATGAGAACCGGAGGCCAACGTCCTTCAGGTTAACTTTCAACCATTTAATTTTTCCCAGATGTTCATGGAAGGAGCACTAAGGGTAATGGAAGACTCGACCAATGCATAGACTTAGCTTAAAAATTGTGGAATCAGTTAGACTGGAGGAAGGGTTTCTAGCTGTAGGAAGGAGTTGGAGATTATAAGTAATGGAGGACCAGAGTCTGACTGGTCGTCAGAGAACATCCCAGTATTATTCTTTTACTATTTGTTAATGCAAATATACAATATCTTTATTTTGGATTAGAAAGATTTTTGATGGCTGGCATAAGCACATGGAGCAGCTAGGTGGAGTAGTGGATAAGAGTGCTTTCCTGAGTTCAAATCTGCTTTCAGACACTTAATAGTTGTGTGACCCTGGACAAGTCACTTAAGCCTGTTTACTTCAGTTCCTCATGTATAAAATGAGCTGGAGAAGGAAATGGCAAACCACTCCAGTATCCCTACCAAGAAAACCCCAAATGGGTTCATGAAGAGTCGAACATGACTGAAGTGGCTGAACAACGGGGCACACAGTTGCCATCTATAACAATGACTCTACGAGAAACTCTGTTCCAAATTTCATACAATTTGCTTATGTACAGGTGGAGTTTTCCAATAGCAACCAATGTTTCTGTAAATTGGGGAATACTTGTAATTCTGTGCCTTCAGTCGGGTCAATAAACCCATTGTTGTGACTACTATGTGCAAGGCATTATGGGGAAATACAAATACAAAAATGGAATGGTAATGAGTCTGTTCTGACCTATTCTTGATGAAGCCACGATGGCCCTGTGTGTGCACCACTTCCTTTTCTAGATATTTGTTAAGCATACCTTTAATAATACTTCTTAGAATTTTACCAGGCATTGAAATCAAGTTCAGTGGCCTATAGTTCACTACTCTCTAAAAAAATTTAATACAAAACACAGGGCATTTTTAGGGGATGGGAAGCATCTAATTTGACTAGTGTATGCTGGAGAAGCATGATGGTATCAAATTGTAGAAGACTTTGAATGCTATGTAAAGTAGTTTGAACTTTATGTAGGAAGGAGTAGATATTAAAGATTTTGGAGCCCAGTATCAATGTGTAAGAGAGATTATTTTCAGAATAGTATAAAGGATGAATTAGAATAGAAGAGAGAGGAGAAGTATATCTGCCAGGAAGCTATTATAACAGCAGGTAGGTGGTACTAAATCCTTATTCTAAAAGAATAGAGTAGAAGGGACAGAAAGATATTGCAGAAGAATAGAATAGACCTGAGCACCAAGTGGATATGAAAGTGGAGTAGAGGGAAGTAAAAAATAAAGCCAACATTTTGGACACAGGAGACTAAGGGATTAGTAGTTCTATTGGAAGAAATGCTGAATTCAGAAGGGGTCATGGTTTTAGAGAAAAGACAGCAAGGCCTTGAGGTGCTGGGAAGACAGATGGGGCAGAAATGTCCTTGGGACAGCTAGTGGTACGTCTTCATTTTTTTTAAAGGAGGTCAGGGCTAAACATATAGACTCCAAAGTCAGATATAGAAAGGTAATAGTTAAAACCATAGGAGTTAATGAAATTACCCCCCCCAAAAAAAGGACAGATAAAGAGAAAATGTAAAGGAAAACAACTTTTAAAGACTTTAGAAATCTGATCAATACAGAGATCATCCTGAGTTTTTTGAATCAGATAACAAATCTGGCAGCATCTTCATAGAGGTATGGAATAAGATAAATGGCTTCAGATGTGTGTAAGGGGCTGTGTGTATTTAGTATTCCTGATTATATTTACTTGTTACAAAACTGGACTTCCAGGGAAGAATGGGATGAGTTAAGTGATAGAGGTGCAAAAAGTAAAAATAAGCAAATAAACAAAAAAAACATTTATATGTAACAGGGGACTGGTCAATGACAGCATGGTCCTTAATGAGCATGTGTAGTAGTATGGTAGACCTGATGCATCTGCCCTCAAGGACTTCAGAACACATGTTAAGTATTCTATGAGTTTCCTTTCCATGTTGGTGAAGAAATGACCTCTTTGATTGGCTACTAAACTGGAACTGAGCATGCATACAAAGGACTCCCATAGGGAAATTCAATCTCTCTCTTCTTCCAGTAGTGAGAGAGGACCTGCTCTTCCAGACATCCATGGAGGGCTGGGGGAGGCATCATTTGGCTGCCTCAAATCTATCGTGAAGTTGTGAAATTATGGCCCTTTTATTGCTGAGAGGTGGCACCAGCACCAGCATCCTATTCTCTTCCTCCAGACTGACATGAAACACACAACCCTCTAATTGGAGGGCAGGGCACTGAATTCTACTCAAAGCATTCCTTCAGAGAGGGTAGAACACACAGCTCCCACCACTCTCCATCTATAGTTATTTTGGTCCTCATTTCCACAAAAGAAGATGTCCTCTGGTCTCCACCTCTTTCCCCATTCCCTTTTCAGCTTACTCTAGTCTTCTCCCATTAGATAGTAAGCTCCTTGAGGGCAAACACTGTCTTTTTGTTTTATTTGTATACCCAACACTTAGCACAGTAACTGATACACAGTAGGCCCTTAATAAATGTTTAATGAAATCAATTGAATTGTAGCTTCTCTCTGTTGTGAACATGTGGAGAAGGATGAGAACCCAAGAAATTTGAGGTAGGAGAGGGTGTCTAGAAGGAGGGGGTTCCCAACAGTTAAAACCCTAGATATCTTTCTAATCTTATACGGTCAAGAGAAATCCAGCTGGGCTTCCTAAGCTGACTTGCTATATGATATTTGTATTTTATACTAAACACATCCATAATACTCTTTTTAGTAAGCAGAATCCCATTTCCTCTGGCCAAGTTACACTTTATTAATAGGTTCCCCAGGGTTTCACTTTGTGCTTTGCCGCCTTCAATGGTTCCATTATATTTCAGGCTTAGTAACATAACACAATTTATACCCACAACCTTGTGATTTCGATTTCGTATTCTTTACTGTATTCCCAAACCTGGTTCTGCTTTTGTCTAAAATAGCAACTCCTCCAAATGCAACCCAAGTGCAAGACTTCGTCAGAATCCATCTATAGGAACGGCCAATACAGCCATAAGCTTTACTATGAAGCCCATAATGTTTTTGATGTTTAAGTGGCTTGAACCAGCATTCTATATTTCTGTCTTTGCAACATCCCACTGGCCTTCCTACTTTATGGCTAACTTTCTTGAAAACTTTTTTTTCTTAGTAAAGATCATTTCAACCAGGTCACATTTCTAATAAAATCTGTCAATTCACTTCTGAAAAAGGAATTGTCAGGCACTGTGTGAGCTCTGGGAAGGTTCTGCTGGGTTGGGAGAATCCCACAGGAGGAGGTAGAATCTGCAGCTGGCTTCCACTGTTGAACTTAGCAGCTCCCATCCACCCCCCCCCCCCACACACACACACACTCACACACATTCCAATCTGGGCAAATTCCCAATGATTTTAGGATATCCTGCTGAGTTTATTTGAAACTGAAGAAATGAGATAACTTATAATGTTTTGGAGGTGTCTAAATGAATATGAAGGAATGGATTATCTTTACTCTTACAATTCTATTTCTATACATGTGAAATTATATTATTGTGAAGAATAAACCATGGGAGTTATAATCATATACTTTTACATATGAATATCTGTTGAGTAGCATCCAACTTTTCATGACCTTGTGGACCACAGCACACAAATGCTGTCCATGGTTTGGTTTGGTTTGGTTTTTGGTTTTTGGCAAAGGTACTGGAGTAACATCATTTCCTTTTCTAGGGGATCAAGGTAAACAGAGGTTAAGTGACTTGTTCAGAGTCGCACAGCTAATAAGTATCTGGGGTAGGATTTGAACTCGGGTTTTCCTGACTCCAAACCTAGTAGTCTATCCATAGAGCCACCTAGCTACTTCTCTGTGTGTGACATACATACATACACAGTGTATATAATACACATACATATGCATAATATATATGTACATATATATATATAGGCATATAGGCATGTGGCATAATGGATAAATGACCTGTCTTGGAGTCAGAAAGATGTCAATGTAAATCTTTCCTCTGTCACTTAGAAACTATATGACCCTGGACAAGTAATTTTGCCAGTGTGACCCCACCTCCCCACTCCCCTGCCCAGCAATTCACTAAAGATTATAAGCTATGGACAAGTTGTCGATCTGCATTAGTGGAAGTCAGCCAACTAGCATTTATTAAAGCCCTACTATGTGCCAGACACTGTAAAATGTTGGGGATACAAAGGAAGGCAAAAGACAGTCCTTCAAGGAGCCCCCAGTTTAGGGGAGGAGGAAATATGCAAACTGCTGTGTGTAAACAGGATCTATACAGGGTAACTTGGAGATGATCTCAGAGCGAAGGCACTAAGATTAAGGAGAACTTGGAAAACCCTGGAGAAGGTGGGATTTTAGTTGAGAGAGTCAAGGTTGCTGGAAAGCAGGCATGAAGAGGGAGACGTCCCAGGGACAAGGGACAGCCAGTGAAGATACTCAGCCCAGGGAGATGGGGGTATCATGTGCAAGGGAACTTCCATGAGGAGAGCATCTCACACTGATAAAAAAAAAACAACAACACTTATCTACTCCACTTAAAAATATGTTGTTGTTGTGCTAGACTCTTTGTGATCCCATTTGGGGTTTTCTTGGCAAAGATACTAGAGCAGTTTGCCATTCCCTTCTCCAGTTCATCTTACACATGAGGAAACTGAGGCAAACAGCATTAAGTGACTTGCCCAGGATCACACAACTAGTGATCTGCTCTCCGGCCAGATTTGAACTAATGAAGAGGAGTCTCACTAACTCCCGGTGCAGTACTCTAACCACTGCACCATCTAGCTGCCCATCTTAAAAATAAAAACATTCTGGGCAGCTAGGTGGTGCAGTGAGTAAAAGTGCTGGCCCTGGAGTCAGGAGGACCCGAGTTCAGTTCTGGCCTCAGACACTTAACACCCACACAAAAAAAACTAGCCGTGTAACCTTGGGCAAGTTACTTAACCCCAATTGTCCTCCAAAAGAGAAAAAACAAACAAAACAAAACAACAAAAAAATAAAAACATTGTATAAAACAGCCATCCCTATGAGCTTGTATTGCTGTAAAATACAGAATTTTGTGAGCAGAGGACTGAATTCAACAATGTTGGTGGCGACCACTCGACTGTCTAAGGTTTGTGAGAAATGTAGAAAATATGCCAATGGAGTAAGCCGAAGAGTCTAGAATTTGAGTAAAACCTGCCCTTTGCAGAGGGAATACTAGGAGTAAGAGACCATTCTTGGAGAGAACTGAATGGAAAGGATGTCCAACCATATGCATCTCTCTAAAAAGAGGGTGGTCACACCATATGGTCCTGGAGGAAACTAGAGCATTATTCAGCCTTTGAGTCATTCAGATCTCTTTTAGTAAGATTCATTTGTACATCTCTAATTCCTGGCACTGCTTTGTCATATTTATTCTACATTTGTTGTTTTTCCTTTACAAGTAAACCCTGAAAAAGATAGGTTTGATGGTACATTGACATCCACATTAAATGGATCTGTTGTGCTCAACATATGTTTCCTTAACTATAAGCACCTGACAATGTTGTTTAGGGTTAGTGATTTAGAGGGTGTCAGAAGCCACTTTTCAGTCAGAGAACTTTAACAGGGTACAAGAAGTTTTCAGAGGGGAAAGAAGCAAAGCTTCAGAACACTGTCCCTTGGAGCATATCTGCCTATTATTGATCTATGTGCCCATGGGAAGGCTGACATTTTCGTATATGCTCTTAAAAGCATTTTATCTGATAGAAGGCAGTCAGTTCTTAGACTCTGTTCATATAGAAAGTGACCTGAAATACTCAAATGCTTCTTCCAAGTAGAGAGATTTCTTTCCAGCCCTAGAAGCTTCCATTATTGGCTACTGACACCCCAATATTGGATCTCCCTCATCCAGCTCACTGATGGTGAATTTCTTCTCAGTTGGATACTTCAACTTGACCATTGAGACACCTCCATTTAAGGAGGTACAATTGGTCCTCAAGATTTCAGAGATAGAATAATAGAACCTCAGATCTAAGAGGTTGGCTACTTCAACTTGTAGTTAAGCCTTAATCTCCTTTATGGTATTCCCAACAAGTGGAGATCCAGGTATCATTTATAGACTTCTTAAACAGGGAGCTCAAAACCCCATTTAATAGCCATTCTATTTTGGACCTTTTGGCTAAAAGTTTTTCTTTATATCAAATTTCCTTAGATTTGATTCTATCATTGTCCCAAGTTCTGACCTTTTGGGAACATTTTATACAAATCTATAGAAAAAAAAGTCTATGGGATTTGGAGTCTAAGACTTTGATTTGAATCCCTGATTATTTCCTAGGTATTCTTCTAACCTTCTAAGTAAGTCACTGAAGCTCTCAAAGCTTCCTTTTCCTCAAGTATAAAATGATGGATTAGACTAGAGTTTTCTTAAGGGTCCCTTGCATTTCTAAATTCTATAATTCTAGGATTTTATAATCATATAAATCTAATCCTTTATTCACAGGATAGCTATGTGTGGAGGCAGTTATCATGTACCCTCCTAGGTCTTCTCTCATGAAGGCTATACATCTTCAGCTACTTCCACCGGTATTCAGCAATGAACATAGTACCACACCATGCTAAAAACCAAGGCAAAGTACGGGAGAAGTAGAATGTCCCTCTTCTGGGACACCCACTTCTGTCAATGCACCCTATGATCAGATTGGTCTTATGAGCTTCCATTGATTCAGACTGAGTTTGCTGTCCACTAAAGTTCCCAAGTCTTTTTCGCACGAGACATACTACCTTCAATTGATGAACCAACAAATATTTCTTAAATACTTAGTATGTATTGTAAACACTGTGCTGATCACAGTGTCTGGAACATAGCAGATGCTTAATAAAAGTTTATTGATTGATGGTTGTGCCTAGCACTGTGCTAAAGAATAATAACAGAAGTAATAGCTAACATCTATAGAGCACTTTGATGTTTACAAAGCAGTTAACATCAATCTTGTCATTTGATCTTCACAGCAATCCTGGGAAACAAGCAAAATGATTATCCCCATTTTACAGGTAATAAAACAGGCTCTGGAAGGTTAGGTTTACCTGTCCAGGGGCACCAGTTATGGTAATAAGTGTCTAAGTCAGGATTTGAACTCAAGTCTTCTTGACTCCAAGGATAACACTCCACTCACTCCACCAACTATCTGTCTCTAGATGTAATAGATGCAAAGAAAAAATGAAAATAACCCTTACCCTCAAGGAGCTTACATTCTAATATACAGGAGAAAACATGTATATTCAGGATGGCTAGGTGGTGTAGTGAATAGAGCACAGGCACTGGAGTCAGGAGGACCTGAGTTCAAATCCGGCCTCAGACACTTAATACTTACTAGCCGTGTGACCTTGGGCAAGTCACCCAATTGCCCTGTCTTCCCCCCTTCAAAAAACAAAACAAAAAGAGAAAACGTATATGAATATATATATATATATGTGTGTGTGTGTGTGTGTGTGTATGAATATGTATTATAGAGACATAGATGAGAGAAAAAGAGGGGGGGAGAGGAGGGAAAACAGAAGGGGAGGGGGAAAACAGAACAAAAGAGAGGAAGAAAGGAAAGGAGGGGGAGATAGAAGCTAGAAAAAAGTGGATAAAAGATAATTTTAGAGAAGGCACTAGTTTAAATTTGTTAAGGAATTTTATTTACCCCAAGAATAGGACTTGACTGATAGCTCCTAAAATCAGGGCTATTCAAGGTGATCACTGGTAAGCTAAAACATGTCTGGAATTGGTGAATGGAGGCGGGGTGGGGGGGGAGAGGGGAGTCCAGAATAACAAAGTCTCTTAGAAACCATAAAGAACATGAAAGTGATTGGATATTTTTAGCCTGAAGAAAAGAGAATGGAAGATGGACATGATAACTCTCTCCCCAAGTAGTTAAGTAGCTCTCATATGGAAGAAGGATTGGATTTATATTATGCATCCCCAAAGGATAGAATCAAGATTAATGGGCAGAAGCTTCAAAAAGTAAGATTTTAAGCTCAGAATAAAGATCTTAATGATGATAGCTATTAAAAAATGGAATGGGCTGCTTTGTAGGAAACCTCCTATTTACTGAACCTAGATCACTTAGTCATAGAGGTAGTTCTAGAGCCCTTGTCTTCTGATACCCAGTGCACTTTTCTGACCACAGCACGCAGCCTAGAATTTCCATTTATCAATATCTCTCTTAGAAAGCAGCACAGGCTAAAACAATCAGCTGAATCTTCTCGATGGAGAACTATGATTCACTACTGAATCATACTGGAAAGTCTGGAAAGTGCCCTGGATGGAGAGGCCAGGACATTTGCATTCTAGTATAGCTTTTGCTACTTACTAGCTAGCTATATGACCTTGGTTAAGTCACTTTACTCCTCTGAGCTTTAGTGACCCTTGATGTTCTATAACTTATATGCAGCTGTTTCCCAAGGAACATAATGAAGACTTCTTAGCTTCTGTCTGGGGTCATATTGAACAAATGGAGTAAGAGTCAACTTCTGGAAATCACAAGTCAACTTCTACAGGCTTCTGCAAATACAGCAGTCTTCTCCATATGACAAGCACCTTAATCCTACCCCTTGTCTTCAAGGAGTTAGGAAGAAAAACCTCTTCTGTGCTCTGACTAGTCAGTGTCAGAGAAATGGAGTAAAAGGTGGCAATATGTTAGATAGGACTATTGATCCTTGAGGTTATAATTAACCTGCCAAGAGTTTTGTTTCCCAAGGAAGGTGAGAAATACCCTGAGGGCTTTGGTTAGTTTTGGCAGATAGAACACTAGTTATGCAAGCCTTATCTGAGGCAATGAAAAATAAATCAATGGAATGAAAAGTGGAGTCTTGGAGCATAAGAAGTTGGCTAGCTGCTATGGTGTCACAAGCTGAGCATGTGGTTATCTCCCAGACTCTGAGGCTTGAAAAGGTCCTTAGATATCAATTCCAATCCGTGAACCTCCTGCACTGTCTCTGAGAGATTATTATCCAACTACTCTCAAAGACAACTGAGTCACTTATGAAGTCTGTGCCATTTCTGAGACATTTCTTATTATTAGAAAAGGTTTTTTTTTCTCCCTATAGCCAATATGAAATCTGTTTCCCCATAACTTTACAGAATCACAGTTTTTCACCCCCTAAACACTGTCTGTTGGAAAACTTTTATTTTAAAATTTTCTGGCAATATAACTTTCAACTCAAGACTTTATCTGGTGTAATTTCAAAACAAAATTAAAACCTTAAGTGATGTAGGGCTGAAGGGGGTAGGAGGAGGGAGTCTGAACCTTTTTGTATTCTGTAGCGTTTTTCATGTTTATTTTCTTTATTTCTCCATTAGGGAAGCACAGAATTTCAGAGGTAGAACAAAAGGTCCTCAGTGACTGTCTAGTACAGTCATGACTGAAAAAAATAATTCCTTCTCTAATAGAGGAGTTTTACAAGTGGTCATTCTGCTTTTGATTGAAGCCCGGGAAAGTCATAGCTTCTGGGGGCCATCCATTCCACTGTAATAGAGCCCTCATTTGTTGTTAAGCTTTTCCTACCATGAAGGCTAGATTGGCTTCATACAACCTCCACCCATGGCACCTCGTTCTGTTGCCTGGGGCCAAGCAGAATAAATACAACCCAGCTTCCATGGCACATCCCTCCAAATACTTAAAGATAGCTATCATGTCCCCCACAAGTCTTTTCTTCTCCAGGCTAAAGTTCCCCAGTTCTTTAAACTGATCTTCATAGCACATGCCATTCTCTCATTGATTGCCAGTTTATCCATGACCTCCTTAAAAGGATGCCAAGAACTGAACATAATTCCCCAAATGTGCTTTCACCAGAGCAGAGGGCACTGAACCTATCACCTCCTTATTCTTGGAATCTATGCTTCTCATAATATGCAGAATGAGATCGCATTATCAGTTGCCACAATATGCTCGACTCATACTGAGCTAAAAAAAAAAATAGATGAAAATCCCCAGATCTTTTTCAGGCAAAACACTCTGTAGCCATATTTCCCCTCATGTTCTCGTGAAGTTGATTTTTTTTGGACTCAGGAGTAAGATGTTACATTTATTTCTACTGAATTTCATCTTGAGAGACAGGATGGCCTAGTAAATAAAGAACCAGCCTTGGAGCCAGGGCCACTTTGTTTCAGATTCTGCATCTGCCTCAAACTGGCTGTGACTCTGGGCAAATCACTCAACCTCCTAGTACTATAGATTACATTCTAAGATCACAAGGTACAAATTTGCCTTGGCAAAAGGAGTTTTCTCACCAGGGAAGTTCTATGTAAGAGCAAAATCATAAGTGCAACCCTTATCCCTTAAATTCCATTCTATTTGATTTAGACCAATGATCTTGCCCCTGGAAAACTTTTGGAATCTTAATTCTGTCATTGAGTTAGCTATCTCTGTCAACTTTGTACCATCTGCAGATTTCATATGTAAGCCATTTATGCACTTATTCATATCATTGATAAAAATGCTAAAAGAACACTGAGGCTCAGTCTCTTGAGCTGGACCGTGTCCACATCTCACTTGACCTGTTGCTGGTTCCTGAATACCTGAACTATGTCACAGTTTTTTATCACTGGTTCAGACAAGTCTTGAGTCCTTCCTGTTCAGGGAGCAACTAGCACCCAAACCCAAGGGGGGTTACTATAGCAAATAGTCATTTCTGCTGAGTGAAGATGAGAAGAATGCTGAAATACAAAGGACGAGAGGTTGGAAGACCTGACCAATTTTATCTGGACCATATGTAATGTCATGAAAATTTGAGATGTCACTAAAGGTCTTGAGGAATTTGAGTTCCTGGTAAGGTATCTGGAAAATCGAAAAGCATTGTGGACAAATAGGGTGCCCCCATTCTACATACACATCATGGCTAATCTAGTGTACTATCTGGGGTGCGATGGGAGGGAAAGAAGGTGATCAAGAATTTGCAAAGGCTCCAAGTACCTTGTGTCAGAACATTCATAAATATAATGGGGATTACGAAGCCCAGATCACCAACCATAAGCAGAAGCCTGAGCAGTCTGCTGTTGAGGATGCAGAGGAAAATCAGGAGACCTTATAAGGTTCTTCCTTTCAGATGAGGATGGTCTCAGTGCCACAAATTTCCAGAAAAAGAAATCTGGGGCACATCCAGGAGGGTTTCAAGCTCCTCACAGGGAAGATGAAGATGAGGACTCAGGATTTACACAATGATGAAGACCGGGTTCAGAAACTACTTCCTCAGACTCTGGCTCAAAGAAGGAGGATGGACAATATACATTACTGGCTTTGAATTGAATTCCCTTCAAAAAGGGAGCACCCCAGACAAAAAGGCTAAAGAGAAGTGAGAACACAAAGCACAATTAAAAAGGAGGAGGAGGAGGAGAGTAATGAAGGCAGGAAGTGAGAGAAGTTTCGAGGAGGGGCACCATAGGTCAAGGAGAAGCCTAAAATATTTGCCAATGGAATAAAGATTTTCCATGCAAGTGTAGTCAAGAAAATGAAAGAGATGCTGCAAGTTTATGGCAAGAAAGAAACTGATCATGTAGGCCAAATTGAGCTGTTGCAACTGCTGGTTCAGATCACAGAAGAAAATAATCTAAGGGGATGGAGGAATCAGATTGGTTAAGAGCAGATTCAACATGACTGCTTCCCTCTATGACTACAGCCCCACCCCAGACACATCCACAAAACCAGAGACATGGCAGGAGTGCTCACACTGCATCAATGAACTGGTGTACATCTTGTCTGAGAACCCTAACATCTTTGCTGGAGAACATCTCCTGGAAGACAATGAGAACTCTCTAACTTTGAGCAACCTCTTTGCGTTCGTGACTGTATCCCATTTCCGGTGGAAAGGATCTTTTTCCAGTATCTTTTTCCAAGATCAGCTCCTTGTTCCAAAGAAAATGTGGAGCATCTCAAAGGTGGGGACCATGTCTGTGCCCCCATTGAGCGTGTTCAGAACTATCTGCAGGATAAAGGAACAACCAGGGAGATCTGACCTCTCTACCTTCATCGTGTGCTCCCTGCCTACTACAAGTCTGACTCTAAGGCTCATCAGTGGCAGCCTGCTCTACCTGAAGGATCCTTGAAGTCAGAGTTGAAAATGAGGGGGCAGATTCAGCTATGCAGGCAGCAAGGTTGTGCAAACACATATAAAACAAACATGGGACAGACTGAGCTCTGCCCTATCTCCCACCATGACATTCACACTACTGGTACCAGGCTTGGGACCTCATGCTCAGGACTCACCTCCAGGACAACATTCAGCACGCAGACCCTCCCATTAGGATACTTTATAACTGTAGCATAGTACAGTTGGATATCTGTGCCTTCTGCCAGAACTTAACCAGGGATGAACACATTGTGCTCCCAGACATTCAGTGCAGTGACCATACTAAGGAGCTCCTAGAGCAGGGGTCTACTGTTGAGAAACCTGCAGAAGCAAGAGGAGTTGGAATATTGGTGCTGAGTGCCCTTCTACTTGCATGTCAACCTGAAGCTGCTTAAATGTGTCTATTTGGTATCTGACAGGCTTCTGGAGATCCCACATATGGCAGCCCATGAAAATGATGCCTGCAGTCCCATGATCAGCAAACACAATCGCACTGTCAACTGCAAATGGGAGAGTGGCAGCCCTTACTCAATCTATTCTAAGTCAATGAAGAAACATATAGTAGTAGCTGCTTAAGTTATGAAGATGGGTGGCCAGAAGACTTGACAAACATTTATTATTAATAAGCAGATGAATGGGAAAATTGGCAATTTGTTCCCTGAGATCAACCAAGTCCATACCATACTAGTTAGAAATATGTAGGAAGAGTCATTGTATACTTATCTTTTCACCTGCAGCAGTGTCTAAGACTCTATTAACATAGAGATATTGTCTGATATGTTCCAGCTGGATCTGCCCACTGTTCACTTTATAATCAGCAAAATTTACGACAAAATCATCAGTGAATAACTTATGGCCTCTCCAGACCAGCCACCACAGACAATGGCGATGTACCACAGTTAAGCAGAACCTTGCCCTGAAGCTGGCAGAAAAACTGCGTATGTAGCTTGATGGAAAACAATGAGGGCATCTTCAGCCATAAGCAGGGTACCTATAAAAGTTATTTTAGAGACCAGAAAGATGGCTATTAAGGAAATGAGGAGGCTACCTGCATTGGATAGGCTACTGCCAGCAGTAATCACAGACCTCCTACTGACTTCCCCAGGGCATGCATTCATCCAGAGTAATTAAAAGTCTAAATTAGGTAGACATGAAAAAAAAAAAAACAGCAACAACACAGAGCCAACCACTGATTCCTGGAGCATTCCATTAAATACTTCTGACCAAAATGACAGTAAGTCATTAATAACTTTTACTAATTTACTAATTGAACCAGTGATGAAACTAATTATATGATTATCTAATCCATAGGTTTCCTTCTTTTCCATAAGAATATAAAATACATTATTAACCACTCTGTTAAAATCTAGGTAAACCATAGTCACAGAATTCCCCTTATGTATAAGTTTAGCAAACTTATTTTTTTTTTTTTTTGCTTTTGGGAGGGGGAAGGTAAGGCAATTGGGGTTAAATGACTAGCCCAAGGTCACAAGGCTAATTTTGTGTTAAGTGTCTGAGGCTGCATTTGAATTCATGTCCTCCTGACTCCAGGGCTGGTGCTCTATTCACTGCACCACCTAGCTGCCCCAGCAAACTTGATTTTAAAACAAATAAGGTTAATCTGACATGACTGGTGCTTGATAAATCTATGCTGACTGCTTCCTTTTCTAACCACCTCTTTACTGACCAAGAATTTGGCCAGAAACTGAAGTCAAGCTCATTGGTTTACAGTTTGCTGATGTTATTCTCTTACCTCCCCCCCCCCAAAAAAAAAATGAGACATTTGTCCTTCTCCTACCTTGCACTACCTCTCGTGTTCCCACCAGCCTTTCAAAGATCACTGACTTTGGTGCAGCAATACCTTCTGCCAGGTGTTTCAGGACCTGACAGTTTGAAGAACAAGAACAGCTACATCTTCTCTTATCTCCATCTTTTACCTTAGGTATCATCTCCTTTTTAATAATATTTGTTCAGTCTTTTCCATTCCAAAGAATGTTTTTCTAGACAGAGAAAAAATAAAGAATTTTCACCCTTTTTTCTATCATTCTATCCACCCCAAGTTCACCCTTTTTTCTATCATTCTATCCACCCCAAGCAACAGTTTTGTCCTTGTTTGACTCTTTTCTCCAATAGAGTTTGAAAAAATCCAACTCAGAGGTTAAAAAAACCCAAGCCATACCCATTTTGCTATTTTTAGATTTCCGTATGACCATCAGTTCATTCTGAACATTTTTGCTTTTGACATTATTCTTAGAGAATAATGACATACATTTGTATTCATTCACTGTTGCCTGCCCTTATTTCTATTTTCTATATATGCCTCTCAAAATTTTAAGTTGGTTCATGATATCTCTGGGTACCACATCTAGTAGCTCCCCTTTTTCTACTTATCAGAATTATTTTTTCCATATGTCTGAATTTTACTCTTGAAACTTTCTCATTCTTCTTGGGATACCTTCCTCTGCAGACTTTTAGTCAGTGGAATCTCTCCTAACCTTCCTCTGAAATCTTTGACACTGGTGTCACTAAATTTGGGGTTTTCCTTTCCTTCTCTTTCCATAAAATGGAGTGGTCATTTTGGCCAAGGGTCCTATCATTCCCACCAAGGATCATGTTCCTCCATGTTGACAAGAATCAGATCCAGCATAAAATTTCCCCTTTTTGTTCCTTTACCTTTTGAAGGAGGAAATGATCACTAAGGCAAGTCAAGAAATTATGAGCTGTTTTGCTTTTGGCAGAGAGGGAACTCCAGCAGATGGTCAGATAATTGAAGTCTTCCATCGCTGCGATATCATGCCTGTGTGCCAAACTTATGATCTATTTCCCTAAGTCTTCATTTCATTGCTTTTTCTGTCTATATGGTCTAAAGTACACAGTGATGATAAGATTGCTGCTGTTTCTGCCTCCATTGATCTCTATATAAATACACTCCATTACTAACTTCCTAACTTCAGTGCCTAGATTTCATTCATAACATGAGTAAATCTTAATAGTCACTTCACTATCCCTTCTTTTATTTAATGCTGTTTTTCTTGAATAAAATAATCTTTTCCAAACTATGGTCCTTTTATGAGTCTCATTCAATTCAATAAATATTTATTAAGTACCTAATACGTGTAAGACACTGTGTTAGGCATTGAGAATACAAAGACAAAATCAGAAACAGTAGCTGCCCTCCAGGGGCTTATATTCTACTAGTGGAATACAACATGTGTATTATACATAAACCCAGAATGCTAAAAACCTAGATTTTCTCCATCTTCATCTCCCACTTACCCCCTCCAGAATTTGTTAATGAGTACCTTGTAGGAGAAGCATTTGGAGGAATGGAGAAGGGAAATATCTATTAAGCATCTATTATTTGCCATGCACTATGCTAAGTGCTTTACAAATATTATCTCATTTGATACAATGAGTTGAATGTACCTGCTCAGGTGGCTTGTACAGGGGTAGGGGGATTATTGAATTTCAAGTTCCTGGATCCCTTTTGCCTTTCTGTTTTTCTTCTGATCACATATAAGACACCAGAGAATTGAGAGCAGATTTTCCCAGACTGAAACATGGAAACACTATCAGGACAGTGGGGGAATATCAGGAATTTCTGCTGGAAGACATGGCAGAAACAGATATGTGCCTGGCCACATAGTCTAGGATGGAGTTCATGAACAATATTTCTGAACTTGGAATCTCAGTGTGTGTATGTGTGCATGTGTATGGGGGTGTGGGGGGAGAAATAGTTTGATAGAGGGAGATGAATGATTTAAATTTCCCAAAGAGCATGATTCTGGAATCCAGACTTCAAGAAGAGAAGAGAGGTTTCTTTGGCAGCATCAGCTTTGGAATTGACTCAAAAGTAATAAAATTTCAAGAGTAAAAAGATCCAAACTATCTAGAGAGACAATTCTAAAATTGCATGCCCCTTGGGGTAAAAAAAAAAAGAGGATAGCTCACATGACCCAATGTCTGGAAGATCAGTAAAGGGCCTAACGTCATGACATAGGAGACCAATAAGTTGGGATGTTGCTACTGCCATTCCCCAATGCAGTGACTCATTCGGATAGTACAGGTCTAATGGGAAGAGAGTTTCTTGTTCAGAAGTCCCAAAGTGTAATCACTTCCTAAAGAGAGTCTAAACTATGGGGCAGCTCTCCTATGTGAGCCCAGAGTTTGTATAGATGCCAGGTCATGAGTTATATGCATAAAAGGATCCTAGCTAGACCCAATATGAGCATCAAACTCCTAATATCAAATATAGGAAAGCCTTTATTTCACTCTACAGAAAATTCAAAACAATAGAAGCTAGTTATAGTAACCCACAAACAATTGGAGATATTCATAATTCTCCCTCCTACTTATCAAAAATGAGTCCTCTTAGGGGCGGCTAGGTGGTGCAGCGAATAGAGAACCGGCCCTGAAGTCAGGAGGATCAGAGTTCAAATCCGACCTCAGACACTTAACACAAAAAACTAGCCGTGTGACCTTGGGCAAGTCACTTAACCCCAATTGCCCTCCAAAAAGAAAAAAAAATGAGTCCTCTTTTCCAATACGGACCTCTACAATCTTCCATTATATAATGGCAGACTGTTGTTTAGAATTTCTCTAGAAAGGGAACAAACCTGCATTTGCTAGAGAGTAGACCACACCTGTTACCTGTTCTCAGTGATGGCCAGGAGTTAACATTTGTCTCTTTACTTTAAACCTTCTAGGTTCATCTTACTTGTTAGTCTTACTTTGTACATACATATATAGATATAAAATCATGCATATGTATGTATGTATATATAAACACATATACATATACACAATACATACACACATGCATATATAATTGTATAATTACATATGCACTTAGAATACATATTATAGATAATATATATGAATATAATATAAATACATAAATGTATACATGCACATATATATAAATATAAATAATGCTGTTCTTTCATCTAACAGCTCCTCAAATATTTGAAGACAATAGTCATGGATGCTTCCCTCCTGCTCCCCCTGCTCCCACCACACACACTTAATCTTTTCTCTTTAAAAGTCCTAAGTTCCTTAATTGTTCATAATATGATCTGGTTTTTACACTCTTTATCATTCTGCTCCCCTACTCTGAATACTCTCCAATTTGTCAGTGTCGCTCTTAAAATGTATTTCCTAGAAATGAAGGCAATAATTCAAATATGGCCTGACCAGAACAAATTACACTATAACTCTTACTCTCCTTAGTCAGGACCCTCTCTTTCTACTTCTGGCACAGTACCTTGTGTATCATAGGTATATGACAAATATTTGTTGAATTAAGTTGATTTCAGTAGAATTTTTACATTCATATCATACTGCTAATTCAAAATGAGTGTGCAGCACATTAAAATTACTGAGTCATTTATACAAATGTGTGTTGTTGAAGAAAAATATTTTTAATGCTGTATTCTACATTTTAGGTACAAATGTTCCAGAAACAAACTCATTTAACATTAATTGGGGAAGAACCAAGATGGTAGAGTAGCAGGAAGCAATACTGTGAGGCCTTTCCCTTCTAACTCTGCCAAACAGATCTAGAAAATATACCAGACCAAATCCTAATGGGGAAATCCAAGAAAAAGTCACTGTGAGTCCTTTTTCTAGTCTGTGAACCCTGAGAATTGGTCTGGTTAGGAGGTTACATGGAGATTCCAGCACAGGGAGAGATTGTAAGGAAAGGTTGTGCATTGTGGCCAATAGAAGAATCAAATCCAAACTGGAACACCTCAGTGGAGACAAGTGCCAACTGGCAGCTTTGTCACTCATTATCCAGGTCTGGGTGTTTAGATCTAGAGCAAATTGAAGAAGGCACATGTGCCCCACCCCCAGCACAGACCCTGGGCTGTGTACCAAGAGAGCATCAGATTCAGAAACAAGAAGCAGGGGTATAGCTCAGATCACAGGAGCAGATCAGCTTTTAGACCAGGCCGAAGCCTGCATAGAAATAACCAGGGCATGAATTCCAGACCAAAGGGGAATCCACAGTTCTGAACCAATAAGTCTTCCCAAGCAGGTTGCTAGTAGTTAAGTCCAACAGGATACTACTCTTACTCTAATCTAAACTTAGTTCAAGAGCTTATAGATCTTAAACCAGGGAAACAGAAATCAGACTTCACACTAGGTTAGACCACTCAAAACTTGCAAGTCCCCAGACTGAGCTGTCCCTGAAGTCCTGAAACAAGGCCACAGTCAATGTCTAAGGAAAGCAGCAATAGAACTGTCCCAGACCTTTCCACCAAAAGAAGTTAAAAAGTAGGCTGGAAAAATGACCAAATGCCAAAAAGAATTTCGCCATTACATTAATGCTGAAGACACAAAATTCAAAAGAAGAGCATGACTTCAAAACATCTACAAGCAAAGTCTCAAAAACAACAACAACTCAGGTTATGGTATATAAATGTGACGGAGCTCTGTTGTACTATAAGAAATTATGAAGGAAATGGTTTCAGAGAGACCTGGGAAGATTCCTATGAACTGAAGCATATTGAAATGATCAGAAACAGGAGAATGATTTATGCAATGAATATTATAAAGAATGAAAAAAATTAAGAGGGGCAGCCAGGTAGCACAGCGAGTAAGAGCACCGGCTCCAGTGTCAGGATGACCTGGGGATCGAATCCCGGGCTCAGACACTTAGCACCCACCCAGAAACACCTGGCTGTGTAACCTTAAGCAAGTTACTTAACCCCAATTGCTTAGGGGCAGCCAGGTAGCACAGCGAGTAAGAGCACCGGCTCCAGTGTTGAGAAGACCTGGAGATCGAATCCCGGGCTCAGACACTTAGCACCCACCCAGAAACACCTGGCCGTGTAACCTTGAGCAAGTTACTTAACCCCAATTGCTTAGGGGCGGCCAGGTGGCTCAGCGAGTAAGAGCACCGGCTCCAGTGTCGGGATGACCTGGATCAAATCCGGGCTCAGATATTCAGCACCACACCCAGAAATAATAACTGGCCATGTAACCTTGAGCAAGTTACTTAACCCCGATTGCTTAAAAAAAAAATTAAGAACTATGATCCATTGAAGCAGGGACCATGATTCCAGGGAACTAATGACGAAACATGCTACTTCTCTCCTGATAGAGAAGTAAAGGGCTCAGAGTGAAGAATGAATCTTTCTTTTTTTTTTTTTTTTTGATATGGCCAGTTATGGAATTCTGTTTAACTTGACTATATATGTGATGTGGAATGTGATCAGCATTACTAGAGTGGGTTCCCATAATGACTTAATCCAAATAATAAAGCAGCCCTTTTTTATTTTTGAGGCAAAAACATGTTCTTATGGTAACAGTCAAAATACAATTATTATGGCTTGAAGATCACTTATTTATTCATCTTGGCTAACCCATACTAATTGAAACATTTCTTGTTTTTGTTGAGTTGTTTCAATTATGTTTGATTCCTCATGACTCCGTTTGGAGTTTTCTTGGCAAAGATACCAGAATAGTATTTGCCATTTCCTTCTTCAGCTCATTTTACAGATGAGGAAACTGAGGCAAACCAGGTTAAGTGACTTGCCCAAGGTCACACAGCTAAGAAGTGTCCGAATCTGGATTTGAATTCAGGAAGATTAATCTTCCTGATTCTGAGACCAGTGCTCTATCTACTGTGTCACCTAGCTGCCCTTAGCCTCTCTGATAAAATGAAGAGGTTAGACTACAATCTCAAAGACCCTCCCCAAAACTCAAATTCAATTCCATGTATAACAAAGACCTTGAGTAATCAGAGATTATGTTGAAATCTATATGCTACAGTTCAGAAGAATTTTCCAGTGACCTCTTTGGCAAGACCCTTTGCATTTCCCTCAGTCTCATCCCTTTATGAAAAACCCTCTGAGATCCCAGGGATAAAGGCAATCTATTGCTACTGCCTGTGGATGAAATTCAAAAGCTATGTAACAGAGGAAAGAGTTTTTTGTTTTGTTTTCTTTTTCTTTCCTTTCTTTAGTTTAACTTCTGACTGATTTAAACATTTCTTGGAGTTTTCCTGGAAACTCCCAAGTTTAATTTGGAAGATAGTCGTGGAGCAAAGAGTCTGCTGAGTACATAATGGGAACCCATAGTAGCTAATGAGTGGATTTAATTTACCAGGAAATGGGGAAGAAAAATTCCAATTTGAGAGGAAATAAAATATAATCTCAAAACATTTCCATTCATTTGGAACCCAGAATCTATACTTGGAAGTTGGGTGTTTTTTCTTTTTGATAAAACTGTCCCTGTATATACTTAAGAATGATTTTTTGCTTTTCCTGGAAAAAAAGGGTAGAAATGACAAGCTGCCTAAAGCATTTGTCTCCAAAGAGCCTCTATTCTATACCTCTTTCTTTTACTTAGACTATTTCAGTCCTTCATGAGTTTGCAATTTCATCACAATGACGCCTGTTATCACCAAAGTCCATCACAAGGCCATAATAACTTAGTACTATAAATGATCTTCAGGAGTGATTATGGCCAGGTGGTAGCAACTGCTAGAGCTTTGTTCCTTTGGATAGCCTTTTGGAATCCATGGTCGCTTCCACATCACACTGACGCCGAAGCAGCAGCTCACCCTAGGCTTCCAACAAAGCCTTTTCTGTATTTTGCATATCAGTTGCTTAGGAGTGACTCCAGTGATGGAGATAACGCTGACACAAGATTGTGTGCCTGGATGGAGGGTGAGGTTGGTATGAGAGCCTTGGAGAAAAGAGACATTATTACTTAGAGAGGGAACTTGTGGGACTAAATTCTCTTCTAAACAAATCCCAGGACCCTGACATGTGCAGCCTGGTCTTAGCATTCTTTCCACCCCTAAGCAACAGCAAGCAAAACATCTCAGGTGACTTAGCTGGAAACTTGGGTTATAGCAGTAAAAGAGGATAATTAGAGAACTATAATCCCCTTACTTATGTATGTGTGATTTCATCCCTAAATGACCTCCACCAAAACAGATCAGCAATGCTTCTCTAATTCATGGTTTTAAAAAGTTGTTTAGGGAATAACACAGCCAGTAAGAGTCAGAAACAGGGAGAACTTGTACCCAAGCTCTTCCTCACTCCAGGCTCAATTCTTTTATTATTTTTTTTAGAAGGGGGGAAAGCAGGGCAATTCGGGTTAAGTGACTTGCCCAAGGTCACATGGCTAGTATAGTGTCTGAGGCCGGATTTGAACTCAGATCCTCCTGACTCTAGGGCCAGTGCTCTATCCACTGTGCCACCTAGCCGCCCATGGGATCAATTCTTTTATCTACTATGCCAGACCACCTCTCACTGTCCCAATTCTGACTTACAAAACAAATAACATAACAATACTCAATATTTCATATTTTATCTTCCTAATTTCTTTTTTCTTCATAGTATTTTTCTACTCAGAAGATGAAATATTCCATATAGTTCCTTATACCTATGGGAGTACAAGTCTGGTTCAAAAAAATTATTTTTTTCTATTTTTAGGATACTTCTTGAGGAAATGTAGAATGAGTTCTTGGGTAAGAATCTGCATCACATCCAAATAAAAAATTCAGCATGTATACCTTAATAGGCACATTCACCGAACAAAACATTCGGTTTGATATCTACAAATAAAACTCAGGTTGGGGTGGTATGTTTATACTGAAATGTGTTTGACACTTGGTAAGTAGTTCATTACAATGAGAACATATTAAAGAGTAAGATTGGTTTTTTTTTTCATTGCTTCATCAGTCAGTAATTGTCCTGAGGCATTGAACGATCTCTTTCTAGCCATGTTAACCACAGGTATCTCTCTTCTTGCTGGTGTGGTTCTTAATTATTGGACTTGACCTCCACTTGCCAACAGAGAACTCAATCACTCGCTCCCTGGCATAATGGGCCCTGAGACAATACATATGGGGGCCTGCTCAGAGAGAGAGAGCACCTTAAAAGAATAGGATGCAGCACAAACATTAAGGGGAAAACCATCCTTCAAGAATGTTATCTTATTACTAAGACAAAGGCATGAGCAAAGCAGAGTTTCACTATATTCATCTTACAAAATAGCTATATTTAGCCATCGACTCTTCCCAGAAGCTCATCTTTCCATGGGGAAGGGCTGAATTTCTGACAAGTAGTTTTGTGAGAGCAACTATCCCAATTTATAAAGGACTGGGAATGGATGGTTACAATCTTTTTCTGAATACCTTCCCAGGCAAGATGTTCCTTGCCTGCCTGTCTGCTTAAGATCTCTCAAGAAAGTGAGCAACCGGATCAAATTTCCATAATAATAAAATCCATCAGATAGTCTAAATCCTTTTCATTTCTATTTCTCGGGCCCTATGACCCTTTTGCCTAGCAGCAGGCACCTACAAAGCAGTGGGATGAAGGCTGGACCAGGAATTAAGTGACTCCAATCTCCCTATGATTTAGTAAAAGGTCTTCGAGAGTTGCTATGGATGAAAAGTGCAGTCCGCAGCTTAACCTGGTGGTAGGGCCTGTCTGATTCCTGATTCTCACATTTAGCATTTGCATGAGCCTGGGCAAGTGGTTCAACCTTTCCAGGCCTAGGTTGCCTCCACCGTGGTAAAGGGAACTTTTAGGAGACTGCTCTACCAGGACAGGGCAGCCCTGGCTCTGCTCTTTGAGCCTACAGAGCTGCCTGGGGCACTGAGAGCTGGGGTGATATACCCAGGGTCATACAGCCAGTATGTGTTAGAGGAATGACTTGAACCCAAGAATTCCTAACTCAGAAGCCAGCTCACTCTGCACCATGTCAGGCTGACTCCTCATAGCATTGGTACTTTCAAGAAAGTGGGAATAATAATAATAATAAATACTTCAGTCCTTACTGTCAGGAAAGTGTTCTGCAAACCTTATAGTACTGTGTAGATGAGCGCCAGCATGGCACCATGGAAGATGAGCCAGCCTTGGAGCCCTGGAGTCTTGGCTGTGACACTGACAACGTGACCTTGGGCACATCATTTGACTTTTCAAGAAGTTAACTAGGCAACTCTCTAAGATAATTAATTTTAGAGAAGATGATGAGCCATGATGGTGGTTGGAATTTTTTCACTTAAGAATTTGCTATATTATAGGTCTAGTCCCTATTTCCAGTGATTAGTTTGTTATATTTGATACTATTTCAAATAATTGAGCAAAGAGTATGGGGTGGTAGAAAGAATATAGGCCTGGGCATCAAGATACCTGGGTTCTACTCTCAGATCTGCGACTAACCTATGTAGTCTAGACAAATCACTTCTGCACTCTGTGTTATAAGATCATGAGTGTGGGTTGTTTTTTGTTTAATAATAGTTCTCTCCATGTCACGGGATCATAAACAGGCAAAGATAGAAAAGGACCTTAGATATGATAGAGTTCCAATGCCTTTACCAGAGAAGCTAGTTTAGAGATTTGTCCAAGGCTACATACATAGACAGTTAATATAAAAAGTGGGACTTGAGCTGAAGCCTTCTGACTTCTTTATCCTTCTTCCCTTGTACTATACAGCTCTGCCATTTACTAGATGGATAAACTATGGGAAATCTTTTCCCTCCATGGGTTAGTTTCCAATTCAAAAATGAAGTAGTCAAACTACATGGCCTCCATGGCCCTTTCCAGTTGTAGAACCCAGCATTGATTGATGCTCCTAGGACTGACTGATTCAATTTGACCTATATATGAAAAGGCTTATGCTGGGGAGGTAAGAGGTTGCCATCTGACTAAGTAGAAAAGCTCTATGGTCCTTTTAACACACTTCACTTATTTAGGAAGCATTGATTTTCAGAAGAATCAGTGGTACCTTATGAGCATCCTGCAATGAATTCTTCCCAACAATCCAGTCTGTCATGATAGTCCATGGCATAGCCCTTAGGAACATTCATAAGGGCACTCGATCAGTGTTGCTTAAAAAGAGAGAAATTAAAGCTTTTGCAGCAAGGGAGACTGAGCACTGCAGTGGCAGGATCCAACAATATCTCAGTAAAATCCTTTGAATTATAATCTACTAGCTGATTCTAAAACTTTCCCTTCATCCCTGGTAACATCTTTCAAATTCTCTCTTCTCTCTCAATTGCTTCCTGTGAGACACGGATGAAACTCATCATCTAAGAAGTCTGTAGATGCTTACAGTGACAGTAAAAAAAGAAAAGGGGGATCCAAACAAAAGCGATAAAGTGTTAGGGGATATATATGTGCGTTACCTTTAGTTTTGGCAGGCTGTGAAAAGCAGGATTCCATAAACCATCCAGTTATCTTAGTTTGCCTTTTAAATAAAGTAGATGGTAAAATCCTCAAGGGCAGAGACACTTTGCTCTTGCCTTTGTTTTCCCAGTCTCTAGCCCAGTATCTGGAAGAAACACAGTAGGCACTGGATAAATGATGGTTGAATGGGTGAGGACAAAAAATGAAATTCTGATCATATTTCCCTTGGGGCCTGATTATATAGCCTAATTCAATTTTACATTATAGTTCTACATTTTCAGCCCATTGTATTATATGAATTGTATTGCATTGCATTGTGTTGTATTAAAGATATTTCTCTGATTGAGGCAAGGATTTAAAAGCATTAAATTTCAAGTAAAGGCAAAATGATGTCATAACTAAAGAATTCTGGTTGGGTGATCCCCGGCAAGTTACCCAATTTCTCAGTGCCCCCAGGCAACTAAACTGCAGAGGAGGTATAGATATGTCTTTAAAGGAAACCGTAACCTGGGACTTCCCTATAGCCATAAAAGCCTATCTAGTTAAAATGCAATAAATGGATACATATATATATATATACACATGCATATGTTTATGTATATACTCACACACACATTTATATACACATGCACACACACATTCTTAGACACTTTTCTGAAAATTGATTTCTTTAAATCTGTAAAATGTATATTTTATGTATACTTAATGTATATTTACCTGTAAATGTATATTAAAGGAAGCTGAATGTATAGACCAGTCAGTTCTAAGAATAACTCTGTGGAATAACTCCTGGAATTGATAGAATCTGAGGACTTTCTAGGCAATGAGTCCAGCAAATGCAACTGGATTGGAAGCTCATCTTTCACCTATGTGAGTAGTGGACATTTTATTGATCAGAATCCACACCTCTTCCATGTGGAGACAGGGAAGGGGAAATGATTTACATTCCATTATAAAGTGGGTAACTGACCACCGTAGCTACTAATTAACTTGGAAGCAGCCAGACAGAAGGGCTAAAGGAGTACATACTTGTTCATTGACCTCCTGTGGGTTCCCAGGGAGCCTTGTTCCCCAGGGAAGAAGAATGTGGTTCAGTTATCCTGTCCCTTTCTGGTTTGGGCTGCCTCCTGCTAGACAGATAGCAAATTGGGGGGGGGCAGGATGAGAAGAGGGTTGAGAGGATGAGGGGAAGGTCGGTTGTACCACAATGAATAGTTAAAAATGAACAAAACTGTGCTCTCTCTCTCTTCCAAGGACTGAACAAGCCAGGGTGATCAATACATTTCCCACAGCTGCTTGTCCTGAATATCTTGCACCAAACCTGAACTGGAAAGGGGGTGGAGGATGAAGGTGGGGGGAATTAAGGATGAAAATTGCAGCACAAACTTTTAACCATTCCCCTAATTATCCCAGAGCATCTTTGCTATGGCTAAATCAACCTCAACAGGCAGCAAAGCACAGTTTTACTTAAGCAACCAATATTGTGTTACAAGAAGGGGAGAGGAGGGGGATGCAAACCAGCCCCTTTCCAATCTCTGGATTAAAGCCTAGTGACCTTTATTCCTTCAGAAATGCAACAATACCCTGAGAGCTGCCAATTAATTTGGGCAGCAGCAGGCAAAGTTCAGAAACACTGCCATCTTGTGGCTTCTGAGTAGAAGTGTGGGGTCCTCTCACAGTGAAGCTGGGATGGCTTTGGATGACTCTAGACATTCCTAAAGGAACAGGAGCTTCCTGAAGATTCACTCTAGTGAGGGTGGGGATGAGGCCATATGGAAAATAATCATTTCATTCCCTGGTGGAACACATGCTTTCAAAAGGAGAAGTAAATAACTACTGTGAATTAAAAGCCTCTATCAGCCCCATTACTTGGCACTATGGTATTAGGGTTAAGTTCCTCTCATTTTCTATCCCTACTTCTCCTGGTGGTAAACTAGCAATTTTCCTGAGGAAGATGAGAAGCTTAAAGCTATTTCCTTGGAATTCTAATCAAATGCCTTGGAATTCCCTGACTACCCTGGACAGACTGGGCAGAGTCAGTCATACAGGACCTAAAATGTGAAAAAACTTTAAAGGTCGTCTCACTCAGCCTTTGTAGAAATAAACTGCTACCCAGGGGATGAAGTAATATGCTAAAGGTCACATGGGGGAAAAGAAACTCCCTGATTCTAGGTCATAGCACAGTGGGAGAAACAGTGGATTTGGAGTCAAAGGATCTCGGTTAGAATTACCCATGGGAGGTGGCAAAGCAACTGGACCATTCTTAGCCTCAGTTTCCTAATCTGTAAAATGATCCTCCCAGGTAGAAGCCTGGCATAGATACCTAAACTAAATGGTTAGCTCCTTCATGTAAAACTGAAAATGTTTTCTTGCTATTTGAAATCAAGAAAACTAAGGACTCCATAGTTTAAACAGTCAAGGAAAGGGTAGAATGCTTGGATCGAATAGTCCTAGAACCTCAGGACTTGGAAATTATCATAGATTGTCTACTCCAACTTTTTCACCTTACACATAAGGAAACTAAAGTCAATTCACAGATACTTACATGCTCTGGAACCAGACTAGCTAATTCCCTCACTTTGGCAATTTTGTGAAACATCTTATGAAGTCAATAACATTTCCCTGAATTATGATATACGGCAATTTCCCATAATCCCCTATTTGCCCCCATGAAAAATGCCAAGTGTCTTTTGTCATCCAATGTGCAATCTTTTTTTCCCTCCTCAATCCAGCCACTGGTTAACAGTAGTCTATGACTCAAAATCACATGGAACATACAGGTCTTTTTGAGATGTGCTGGGTTGGGTCAACATAATCCTTTACATGCTTAGAATTAACCAAGCTAGCATATTTGTGGGATGATATCACTGCTGGCACAGCTAAATAACCATTTTGTTGACAAGAAGATTAATTAGACAAATGTAGTGCCCATTAGTTATTGCTGCATCTTCCTAGGGGGTCAGTTATATTCAATCTTTTTTTCTGAAGACTTTTTTTCATCTTTTTTTTAAAGCTTAATCTCCTAACAAGCCAGCCAAGTAACAATTCATTGCTTGCCAGCAGTACAAGTATATACAAGCATACTCTGAAGTAAGGAGTTCTGTAAACTGACAGGCAGAAGTACTCCTTCCTGATCCAACCTTCAATGCCTCCTTTCTACTACCTGAGCAAACTCGGCTTCAAGTGAATGTGTGAATAATGCATGTTCTGGCGACAAGTAGATTTTGTGTCACCTTTGTGAGCTTTGCTCAGTCTGTAGAAGATGAAAAGGCTGGTCTCTGACTTGGATTCAGGGTAGAGCATGGTGCTGATCTGGTTATGAGAATTTAAATACTTTGAGATTTTCTTCAGAAATGTTTTTCCTTCATCCTTGTCTTTGTAAGTGATAACAGTCCCCAGACTAGACTTTTTTGAACTTGTGTAGTTCATAATAACTCTCCTGCTGAGGACAGAATGCAGACTCAGATCAGTTGTGTTATCTTTCTCTTATTTGAACAGTCAAGGTAGCCAATGGCCTCTCATGAACTCTATATACACAGAAACTTTCAGTTAGGAGAGTCCATACTTTCAGAACAACTTTCTCAAACAACTAAATTCCTTGGTCTACCCAATTATTCTTAGAATTAGGTGACAAAATAACAGTATGGCAGTCCTGCCTTTCATTCCTGAAGTGGAGATCTGCAGTACCTAGTCATGGAGCACATCCATGGCTGTCTTGTACCAAGCAGGTTGTGACAGAGACTCATGGTCAATACCAGTCCCCTAGCAATGTTAAATGGAACCTCTCTCTGATCCTTCCCTCTAGTGATCATATTTTTCAGGGGAAACTTTTAAAAACTTCTGTTGTTTTGGTAAAGGAGAAGCATGATATGTACAGATCATTTGGCCAATATTTGCTTCCTTATTGGAATCTCTTCACAAGCCAAATTGATTGCAGTAACCTCATCAGTAATTGACCTATATCTCTAGATGAGTGTGTATTTAATATACTTTGAAATAATCCATGTAGAAAAGTCTTAAGGGGGGAGGGAGAGAGAAGAGAGGGGAGAGAGAGAGAGAGAGAGA
>NW_027186296.1:98821891-98828644 GCF_028583685.1 Petaurus breviceps papuanus | reverse complement strand
GAAGGAAGGAAGGAAGGAAGGAAGGAAGGAAGGAAGGAAGGAAGGAAAGAAGGAAGGAAGGCTACAATGGAATCATCATGTAAAGGAGAAGTGACTTGGGTTAGAGATACCAATTAGTCCAGTTTTATGGTGAGAACCACCATCTCTTAAAAGTACTTGGGAATTTCATGCATATTGATAGGAAGAGTTTTTACAGTAAGAAGGGAAAATGGCAGGGGGGTGAGGGAGAACAGGCAATGCTTGAACTTTACTCTCATCAAAACTGATTCAAAGAAGGAAGATATGTATACAGTTGGACATAGAAATTTATCTTACCTAATAGGGAAGTAAGAGGGGAGGGGGATAAGATAGAAAGAATAGTTTATAAGAAAGAGTGTAGATTAAGGGAGGTAGTGATCAGATTTTTGAGAAGTGCACAGTGTAGAAAAGAGAAGGACGAATGGAAAAGAACAGGATGGAGGAAAACACACAGTTAGTAATCATAACTAAGTGTGGATGGGATGAACTCACCCATCAAATGGAAAAGGATAGAGGGATGAATTAGAAAACAGAATCCAACAATATATTGTTTACAAGAGACATATTTGAAATAGTACATAAAGAGTTAAAATTTTTGGAGCAGAATCTATGATTCGACTGAGATGAAAAAGGTAGGGGTAGAAATGATGATCTCAGACAAAGCAAAAGCAAAAATAGACCCAAGTAAAAGAGAAAATCAGAGAAACTACATTTTGCTAAAAGGCACCACAGACAATATCAATATTAAACATATACTCACCAAATGGCATGGCATCCAAATCCTTAAAGGAAAAGTTAAGGAGTTATAGGAGGAAATAGACAGTAAAACTGTATTAGTTGGGGACCTTGATTCATTCTTCTAAGGTCTATGTAAATCTAACCATAAAATAAGCAGGAAAGAAGCTAAGGAGAGCAATAGGATTTTAGAAAAGTTAGATATGATAAGCCTCTGGCGACTACTGAAAGAGAATGGAAATGAGTACAGCTTTTTCTCAGCTATTCATGGCACCTTCACAAAAATCAACCATGTCTTAAGACATAAAAACTTCACAAACAAATGTAGAAAAGCAGAAATATTAAATACATACTTTCAGACTATAACACAATAAAATTACATTCAACAAAGGGTATTTGAAGCATGGATCAATGAAAAATTAATTAGGACCTAAATTATCCTGAAAAAATGGGCAAGTCAAAGAACAAATCACAGAAACAATAACTTCAATTATGGTACTGACAATGAGACAACACAACAAAATTTGTGGGATGCAGCCAAAGTAGTAGTTGGGAGAAATTCTATTTCTCTAAATGCTTATATCAATAAAAGAAAGGGAAAAAAAACAGATCAAAGAATTGGGCATACAACTAAAAAGACTAGAAAAAGAACAAATTAAAAGTCCCCCAATTAAATGCCAAAATAGAAGTCCTGAAAATCAAAAGAGAAATTAATAAAATTTAAAATTAAAACTTGAACAAAACTAAGTTTTTTACATAAAAAACAATAAAAATAATCTATTGACTAATTTGACTTTAAAAAAAGAAGAAAACCAAAATGCAAATATCAGAAATGAAAGTGGTGAATGTTATCAGTAATGAAAATTAAATTAATAGTAATAGTAGCTATGTTGTCCAATTATATGCCAATAAGACTGATAATCTAAATGAAATGGATGAATATCTACAAAAATAAAAATTTCACAGATTAACAAGAGAGGAAATACAGAATACTTAAATAACCCTATCTTAGAAAAATACACTGAATAAGCCACAACTGATCTCCCTAAGGTGGGGGAGGGTGGGGACAGAACCAAAGGACCAGATGGATTTACAAGCAAATCCTACCAAAGATCTGAAGAACTATTAATTCAAATATTATAAGAAGCTATTTTTAAAAAAATAGATAAATAAGGAGTCCTAACAAAATTCCTTCTAAGATGCAAATATGGTTTTAATACCTAAACCAGGGAAAGCAAAAACAGAGAGAGAAAATTTTAGACTGATTTCCCTAATGAATACTGATGCAAAAATTTTAAATAAAATACTAGCAAGGAGATTACTGCAATATATCACAAAGATAATATACTATGAGCATTACAGCAACATATCACAAAGATAATATACCATAAGCAAGATGTATTTATGCCAGGAATGTAGAGTTGGTTCGATATTAGGAAAATCATAAGCATAACTGACCATATCAATATCAGAACCAACAAAGGATCATAGGATTATATCAACAGATGTAGAAAAAGCTTTGGACAAAATATAGCACTCATTCCTATTAAAAACACTAATGTACTGCTGGTGGAGTTGTGAACTAGTCTAATCATTATAGAGAATAATTTGGAACTATTCCCAAAGGGCTATAAAACTATAAACACTTTGACCCAGACATATCACCACTAAGCCTATACTCCAAGAAGATCAAAGAAAGGGGGAAAGGACCTATATTTACGAGAATATTTATAGTAGCTTTTTTGTGGTGGCAAAGAATTGGAAACTGAAGTGATGTCCATCAACTGAAGAATGACTGAATAAGTTGTGGTATATAAATATGATGGAATACTATTGTGCTATAAGAAATGAGGAGTGGAATTCTTTCAGAAAAACCTGGGAAGACTATCATGAACTGATGCAAAGTGAAGTGAGCACAAACAGGAGAACAATTTATGTGGAATAATGACATTGTAAAGATAATCAGCTATAAAAGACTTGGTAAAATGTTATCTATCTCCTGAGAGAGAACTGATGGATTCAGATCGTAGATTGAAACATCTATTTCCCCCTCTTTCTTGATTCCCTCCCCCACCATAACATGGTTAATGTGGAAATGTTTTGTATGAATTCATAAGTAAAATAGGGATATTTCTTACCTTCTAAATGCATGTGGGAGGGACTCAAGGGAGGGAGAAAATTTGGAACTGAAAATAAAAATTAAATTTAAAAAAATTGGATCCATTCCAAAAAGATAAATAAAAATACAACAACTAGACTAGTAGAACAAGGGGTTGTTACACATAGACAGCAGTAAAACATTTGCCAAAGTTTCTCTTGCCATTTTTGTGAACAATGTGGTAGTATGATTAGGTGGCTTTTTGGCTAGTCAAAAAACCTACCCTAATCCCCAACTAATTTTCATTTATCAACTGCCTACTATGTGCAAGTAATTTTGCCCAAAGATGGATGATTAATGGTCTGATATTCCCACAGAGGGAGATCTCTAGCACAGTGTCAAAGGGATCATTCCTTGGCCCTGGGTTGTTCAACATTTTTATTAATGACTCAAATAAAGATATCTAAGGCACACTTCTCAAAGGTACAGTTGGTAGAAATCTTACAGGACTATCTAACATGTTGAATGATAAAGTCATCCAAAAATATCTTGACTAGCTAGAATGATGGACCTAATCTAAAATAAATTTTAAAAGGACAAAATAAACTCCTATACTTGGGTTCAAAGAATCACTTGCACAAGTATAGAATGGGGAAGGCAAGGTTAGATAATTTTTCATGTGAAAAAGATCTTGGTGTTTTGGTGGGCTATAAACTCAAAGTGAATCAACAATGTGACATGGAAACAAGAGAACATGTTTTTAAAGAAGCTAATGTTATATCTTAGGCTCCATCAAAAAGTATGTTGTCCAAGGGGCGGCCAGGTGGCTCAGCGAGTAAGAGCACCGGCTCCAGTGTCGGGATGACCTGGATCAAATCCGGGCTCAGATACTCAGCATCACACCCAGAAATAACTGGCCGTGTAACCTTGAGCAAGTTACTTAACCCCTATTGCTTTAAAAAAAAAAAAAAAGTATGTTGTCCAGGGGCAGCTAGGTGGTGCAGTGAATAGAGCACCGTCAGGAGTCAGGAGGACCCGAGTTCAAATCCTGCCTCAGACACTTAACACAAAAACTAGCTGTGTGACCTTGGGCAAGTCACTTAACTCCAACTGCCCTCCAAAAAGAAAAAAAAAAGAAGTATGTTGTCCAGAATGAGGGAATTGATCCCACTGTATTCTCCTCTGCTCAGATCATATCTATAATATTGTGTTTGGTTCTGGGTACCATATTTTAGGAAGAATATGGATTAGTTGGAGAGTACCCAGATTAGGGCATCTAGGATTCTGAGGGACTCGAGAACTATGTGATATATGGATTAACTGAAGGAACTTAAATGTTAAACCTCAAGAAGAGAAAGTTAAAGATTTAAGGGATGGGGATAATGACAATTGCCTGATGGTGTGTTGTGTAGAAGAATTAAGCTAGTTCTGCTTGGTTCAAAAGGGCCACGTTAGGCTCAACAGTTAGATATTATAGAAAGGCTGACATTGGCTCGTTATTAAGAAATATTTACTGACCCTTAAAACAGTTCAGAAAGTAAAATGAGTTTCTTTTGGAGGTAATGAAAGGTAGCTAGGGATAAGAAAAACAATTCTAGTCCTGGAGTCAGGAGAGAGAGGTTTGAATTCCACCCCTTACACTGCTTAACTAGGTAATGTTGGGTAAATCACTTCTCTGATTCTGTTTCCTCAACTCAAAAACTGGCATAATATCAGCTGGATTCCCTACCTCACAATGTGAAGCTCCAAGGAGACAATGGCTGTAGAGGCTTTTGTAAAACAGAGCCAAGCATGAACCTCAGCTGATGGGTTGCTCCTCTTGGGTCACTTTTAAGCAAGGGCTGAATGACTGCATCCTGGCAATATGGTGGAAAGACTTTGGGGTCAGGTTTGGTCAACTTAGAAGTGGTTGAACTTAACTGCTGGAATCAAAGAATCATAGTTAATGAGGTTGACATCCCCTAGAAAAGAGGTCTGTAGCATAGCCTGTCCATAAGTGAAGTAGACTTCCTCTGGTGATGAAGACTGTAACTTCTAAAATCGCTTTTAGCCCTGAAGTTCTATAATCAAGACCCTACAGTGTATACAGCATTGTGGTGTCACTTAAGAGGGTGGTGCGCAATATTTAGATACGTCAAAGTTCCTGGCCTCAATAAACTGACAATTAAGTTTGGGGATGAGACACAAACTAGAGGAAGTCATAATACATAAAATCATATGGAAACGCATGAGAGAATTGCAAACAAAATGCTTTATGAGGTTTGAAGGGAGGTTATGAGCAATGACAGGAGATGGGATGGGGAGAAGATTTATGCAAGACTTTCATAAGGAAGAAGTACTAGCAATGTTCTATGAAATATAGGTAGGAATTTAACAGAGGAAGGGATAGGCAAAAGAAGGCAGAATGTGTTTGGTATTAGGTGAATTGGGAAGGTTGAAGACAAGTGTGGTGGGAAGCACACTTGCATTAGCAAGAAAATGTGTGACCTTGGGTAGGTCACTTGCCCTCATGGCCCTCATTTTCCTTATCTGTAAAACAAATAGATTAGTTAGACTGGATGGTCTTTGAGTTCTTTTTCAGTTCTAGATCTATGTTCCTATGGGCAGATCCGGTGATCCCAAAGTTTCCAGCTTTGGGAAGTAAGCAAGATTGCTGTGACAAACAGTAAATCCGATAGATTGGAGTTGCATATGAAGATGTGAAAGGAAGCTCTCATTACTGTCTAGTCAAGGCCAGGGGGGGGAATGATCATGAGGACCTCTGTGACCACATTGCCAATATTCCTTTTATTTTTAGTTTCATACACATGTCTTCTCTGAAAGAGGAGATCTTAAGGGTTTAACAGCTTAAGCCTGTTTCATTTCCATCTCTGCATCCTCATTCTGTAGTGCGATGCCTGGCACAGAGTTTAGCCTGTTGATTGACAGGAAGGAAGGTGGGAGAAAAGGTTTGAGACACACTTTGGAAATAGAATGGAAAGGACCCAGTAAGAGGATATGGAAAGTGAGGGAGAGGAAAAAGCTTTAGGGAACTATAAGGTTACAATGATGAGAAACTCTGGCATAGGGAACAGAAGGATTGGAATCAAAAGGAAATGCGGGTTTCTGCTAGGCAAGCTTGGAGGCCCCTTCCAACTCTAAAATACTATGATTCTAATATCATCCGGGAATACCCCTGTTGTACAAAACCAGTAGTCAGGTCCATGGGATACACTCTAAAGGCTATATACAGTAATTTGGTTGGAAGGTCATATTTACAAAGGGGGGGATGAGAATATTTTCTTACTTCAGAAAAAATGTGGGGGATGCTGAAAGGAAAATTATCTAAAATATGACAAAACCCTGATAAGATGTAGGTCTTTGTTACCCTTGGTAGAGACAACAGTATGGATGCAGAACGGATGATCTAAAGTTGCCCATTTCTAACCAGTGCACATGACCAGGGAGCTCTATTCATTTTCATTAACTGGGGGGCTTAACCTTTACAGTGAAAGGTGAGAATTTCCCATTCTTGTTCCTCTCCTTTGAAAAGGTATATGGGGATTAGAGCTATATGGGAACAACTGTCTGCATTACTGAGATCAAAGATTTTAAGAGAAAAAGTGCTATAAAATGACATTCTGGGCAGCACATAGCACTTCAGTACAGTGACAGCTTGAAGGATCTATGACCTCATCAATTGAGGCATTCCTTCCAACCTGGAAGATCACAGCTCATCCATGCCTGCCCATCTTGGGAGGCACTTATTCATTTAACTTCATAGACCTTCCACAGAGACTCCACCTGTTGTCCTGGGAGCCTTTCTTTGGCCCTCTTAAAATTCTATAGATATCAATAGTGCACACGATCTACCCATCCCTTACTCTCCCTAAGAGACCTGATCATTCATTTCTCTGACGACG
>NW_027186296.1:98680845-98821881 GCF_028583685.1 Petaurus breviceps papuanus | reverse complement strand
CCTCCCAGTACTAATCTCTGCTGACTCGAATCACCGAAAGTGGGTAGTAGTCATAAAGTCTAACATATTTTGGAACATTCTCCACACTGTAGGTTCTTGGTGACAGAACTTCAGAGCTATCTGAAGTCTTTTCACCATATTGCCAGGATGCAGTCATCCAGCCCTTGTTTGAAAGTAGCCCAGGAGGAGCAACCCACCAGCTGAGGTTCATGCTGTGCTGTTTTACAAAGGCCTCTACTTGGTCTCCTTTGAGCCTCACAATGAATGGCCTTGTGAGGCAGGGACTCCAGCTGATATTCCACCTGTTTTTTGAGGTGACAGAATCAGGGAAGTGATTTGCCCATCATCCCCTATTCAAGCAGTGGAGGGTGTGGAATTCAAACCTCTATCTCCTGAGTCCAGGACTAGAACTGTTTCCCTCATCCCTAGCTACCTTTCACTACCTCCAGAAGAAACACATTCTATCCCATCCCCACCTTGTACTGGTGATCCCCAAGTTTCCAGATCTAAATATCAAGACCTCCATTTTGTTTTGTCTTCGATATATGATCCAGGAAGAAAGCACATAGTTGCTTTAGCACTGCTAAGCAGGGAGTCACCAATGACCACTAATCATCTCCTTCCTCTGTCCCTTACAGGACAGCCTCTTTTCTTGGAAAAGAAGTGGCTACTACCTCATTAGACTATCCTGCTCCTTCCTCTAGAGCAAAAGTTCTTAAGTTTTTCTATGTCATGGGCCCATTTAGCAGTCTGTGAAGTCTATGGACCCCTTTTCAAAATAATGTGTTTAAATAAGTGAAAGAAATGGTAGGGAAAATAAAGGTGTATTTTTTCCCCATCCATGGTCACAGATCCCCTAAAAGCTGTTGAAAGACCTGTAGGAGTGTGTGGATTCAGGTTAAGAACTTTCGCTCTAGAAGAAAAACCCTTGTAGTTATCATTTAAATTCTAAGCTTCACTGGTACTGCTTCTCATTCTGCGCTGTAATCTTCTTCACCAGAGTATCTAGACGATGCTTGAACAACTCAATGTATCTGTGAATTCATACATACTACCACCAACTGTGAAGACTATAACCCTTTTCCTCCCATAAACCCCCCATAGGAAATATGCCCTTTCCTGAATTTAAGTCCTGAAGAGCCAACTGCCTGTTGTTCATTTGCACCTTTATGCCCTAAAAGGATCTGACTCAACATGGATAATTTGTTCTAAAATAGAACTAATTATCTTTCCCCTTAGATCTGACTATTTTCCATATTTCACTCTTTTTGGCTGAGAATGCTACCATCTTTCCAGTTGCTCAGTACAAGTTTCTTGAATTCAGGGACTGTTTTGTTTATGCCTTTGTGTTCCCTGCACCTCGCATATTTTATTAAATATAGTAGGTTCTTAATACATTTTTAATGAATCCAGGATCTATCCAACATGCTTGAGGCCCTCCTTAATAAATCAACATGTCTGTATCTCTACCTCTTCCCCCACCTCCTCCTCGTGTTTCAACAGGAAGAGATGGAAGGGGAGGGCAATCAAGGCAAAAGGAAGGGCATGAACATTAAAATGCACAAAAGGAGGAATGAAGCAACAGTGAGTGATCTATTTGGACAATAGTAAAGTTCATGAAGAGGAATAGTTTGTCAAAGTTAGAAAGGCTGATAGAATAAGATTGTGGTTTGCCTCCAGTGCCCTGCAGATTTAATTAGTTGGCAATTATTTCGGGGGGAAGAGGGAGAAAGTGGGATAATGTGATCATAATTGTAGAATAGCTATTGCCCAGTGATGGTGATGGTAATGACAGCAGCTATGATTGTTCTTATGAAGACTTAGGCTCGGACTTTGCCGCTGATATTGACTGTGTCACCACGAACATGTTGCTTAACCTCTCTGAGGCTCCATTTCCTCATCTGTTAAATGTGGATAATGGCAGCACCCATCTCACAGGGTTCTTTGTGGGGTGTCTGTGCCTCTTCTGTGTAGAACCTCCTGAGCCCGTGTTAGTTCTGATCAGCCACAATCAGACACTCTGTACCTTGACCACGGCATAGCGATGCCATTTTGGTCCTCTTCAGGAACAAAGGACAACAACCAAACAACTAACAAACCAGCCACCATGAGCTTAAAGGAGACAAAGCATATAAAGCTCTATTACTTAAATGCCAGTGATTGATGATGATGGAGGTCACAGCTTTGCTACTGTTCTAAAGCTGGTGAGTATTTGTAAGGTTCGGTTACTCTTCTAACTCCATAAAACAGAAAAATAAGGCTAATTTATCTCACCAAAGATGGTCTGGTATTGACATTTTTTTCCCCATGAAAATTCTAGGACTGTTAAAGGATTTTCATGGCAAAAACCCGAGTCTCACAGATGTAAAAGAGTTAGTTTATCTTTGGAAAAGGGCAATAAATCATTTTGTACAAACTAAGTTCAGATCAGTTCAAGAAGTACTCCAAATCTTTTTTTATTTCATGAAAAATAACAGTCTTAATATTTGTCAGGGTCAAATAAAAATCGGTCTTCCGTTTGTCCTCTAATAAGAAGGACTCTTGAAACCAAAAGCATTTGTCCTGAATTTTACATCCTGTTTACACTTACCTCTTTGAAGAGGCCCACATTCAATGGGCTACTCTGTCTAATGCTAACATGCCCAGTTCGAAATAACAGTTAGATATTTCAACCTCTTGGCAATTGCAAAGGTATCTCACCTCTTGGCATATTAACCTGTCCTTGACTTCATCTGAGTTCCTTCTATAAAGATCCAAGATTAAAATTAAGTACATCTAACAAGGAATTTCACGATTTTTGTGGGTTTTTCCCAAGCCCAGTAAAAGAATCTTGTGAAACTATTAAGCAAGTACTAAAAGCTTTATTATGGGAGTCAAAGCAGGTCATTTCAACAATAACTTCATATCCCCACCTTCCTCAGAAAACAAAGTGTGAAAACTTGATCATCAAAAGGAGAGCTATTTTAAAGTTAACATGCAGAGCCAAGGGAGCCAAGATGGAGGATTAAGCAGTAAATCACCATCATGTTCCCATATTCACCTTCAAACAACCATAAAATAGCACCCCAAAACAAATCCTGGAACAGCAGAACCAGCAAAAAGACAGGGTGAAAAAATCTTTTAGCCCAAGAAACTTGGAGCATTGACAAGAAAAGTCCGTCTCACTTGGGTAAAATGGGGATGCATTCCAGGACAGGAAGTGTCCTAGTAAGCCACAGCAGCAAGCCCCACCTCAGCAAATCAGCAGGAGATCCTGAGCTCCAGTGTGGTGGAAGAGGCAAATGCCAACACCAGGTCCTTCCCCTCCCCTCCACCCTCACATTCCTCAGCATAGCCAGGGGAACTGGCAGACCTCAGGTCCTAGAATTGCCACCTGCTTCAGTATAGCCCTGGCCAGTCAATGGCCAGATAACCATGTGCTTCAGTGTAGCACCAGGGAAATACAGAAATACCCCCACTGACCTCAGCACATGCCAGATACCACCACTAAGACCCTGACTCAGCACCAAATAAGCTTCCATACCCCTAAGTCCTCCAGCATCACCAGTTAACCCCTCAGCACAGAACAAGACACCAGGGTCCCCTGTTGGCCTCAGGGCAACATCAGGACAGCACCAGGAAAATAGCCAGGGTCTTTAGCCCCTTGCACAAGAACCCTGAGACAGTGCCTCTTTCAGTAGAACTCCAATTTAAAAGAAAGGAAAAAGGCCAAAAAAAGATGAGCAAAAAACAACAAAAAAAGAATCTGATCATAGAAAGTGATTATGGTGACAGGAAGACCAACACACAAACTCAGAAGAGGATGACAATGTCAACACCTATGGGCAAACCCCCAAAGAACATCAGGAAGTGGTCTCAAGCCCAGAAAGAACTCAAAAAAGGAGCTTAGAAATCATATAAGAAAGGCAGAAGAAAAATTGGGAAAAAATGAGAGTGATGCAAGAGAATTATGAAAACAGAGTCAACAGTTTAGAGGAAGAAAATAACTACTTAAAAAAGCAGAATTGACCAAGTGGAAAAGGAGATACAAAAATCCACTGACAAAAACAACTTTTTATAAAGTACAAATGAAAAAGAAAGCAGAAAAGCTAACTGAGGAAAACAACTCTTTAAAAGTTTGAATTGGATAAGTGGAAACTAATGAGTCTATAAGACATCGAGAATCAATTCAAAAGAATGAAAAAAATAGAAGAAAATGTAAAAGAGCTCATTGGGAGGACCTGGACAGCATCTTTCAAAAAATTATCAGAGAAAATTGCCCTGATATCCTGGAACCAGAGGGTAAAATAGAGATTGAAAGAATCCACTAATCAACTCAGGAAAGAGTTCCCAAAATAAAAACTCCAAGAAACATTATAGCCAAATTACAGACCTATAAGGTCAAGGAAAAAATACTTCAAATGGTAAGAAGGAAATAATTCAAATATTGGAGAGCCACAATCAGGATTACACAGGACTTAACAGCTGTAGCATTAAAGGACTGGACATCATGGAACATGTTATTCCAGAAGGCAAAGGAACTAAGACTACGACTAATACTTCAAGGGAAAAAATGATCATTCAATGGAATAGAAGGATTTCAAGCTTTCACAAGGAGGAGACCAGAGCTGAACAAAAAATATCTGATCTCCAACATCAAGACCCAAGAGAAGCCTAAAAATGGAAAAAGGGAAAAGAAAACATAAGGAATTCAATGGAACTGGACTGTTTACAATCCTACATGAGAAGATGATACTGTAATTCTTAAAAATTGTACCACTAATAGTATAGCTAGAAGGAATATACACAGAGGGTATGGTCATAAGGTGAATTTGAGGAAATGACACAAAAGATAATTAAGGCATGAGAAAGAGGAGTACACTGGGTACAGAAGGGGGAGGTAGAATGGGGTAAATTTCTTCACATGAAGAGGTACAAAAAACCTATTACAGTGCAGGGGAAGATGGGAGGGTGGTGATGGGCATCTCTTAAACCTTGCTCTCATCACTATTGGCTCAAAGAAAGAATAATAACCACAATCAATTGAATATAATTATCTATCTTGTCTGACAGCAAAGTAAGAGGGGAAGAGATTAAATAAAGGGCTGGGGGAACTGACAGAAGAGAAGGCAGACTGGGGGAGGCAGTAGATAGAAACAAAACACTGTCGAGGAGACAAAGGGTGAAAGTAGAAGACAAACAAGAGGAAAAATAGGACGGAGGGAAAAACAAGGTTTGTAATCATAACTGTAAATGTGAATGGAATGAGCTCTCTCATAAAATGGAAGCAGATAGCAGAATGGATCAAAAGCCAGAATCCTACAATATCTTGTTTACAAGGAGCAGAGAGACACACACAGAGTAAAGTAAGGGGCTGGAGCAAAATTTTTGTGCTTCAACTGAAGTAAAAACAAAACAAAACAAAAACCAGGAGTAGCAATCCTGATTTCAGACAAAGCAAAAGCTAATATAGACCTAATTAAAAGAGGTAAGGAAGGAAACTAAATACTGCTAAAAGATACCATAAATAATGAAGTAAAATACTAAGCATATATGCACCAAGTGGTATAGCATACACATTCTTAAAGAAGTGTTTACAGGTTCATGACCAAACAAGAGATAGAAAGCATTATGAAATGTAAAAATAGATTATTTTGATTGTATTAAATTGTATTAAAATAAATTAAATTGCACAAATAAAGCCAATGCAACCAAGATTAGGAGGAAAGCAGACAGTTGGGAAGCAATCTTTACAGCAAGTGTCTCTGATAAAGGCTTCATTTTCCAAATATATAGAGTATTGAGTCAAATTTATAAGAATAAAAGCCATTCCTCAACTGACAAATTGTCAAAGGATATGAACAAGCAGTTTTCAGATGAAGAAATCAAAGCTATCTATAGTCATATGAAGAAGTGTTCTAAATCACTTTTGATTAGAGAAATGCAAATTAGAACAACTCTGAGGTACAACTTCATACCTATCACATTGGCTAATATGGCAAAAAAAAAAAAAGTAAAATGATAAAACACTGGAGAGGATGTAGAAAAAGGGGACACAAATGTACTGTTGGTGGAGTTGTGAACTGATCTAACCATTCTGGAGAGTAATTAGAAACTATGCCCAAAGGACTATAAAGCTGTGCAGACCATTTGATCCAGCAATACCACTACTAGGTCTATATCCCAAAGGAAAAAAGACACATGTGTACAAAAATATTTATAGCAGTCCTTTTTGGGGTGGCAAAATATTGGAAACTGAGAGGAGGTCCATCAATTGGGTAATGGCTGAACAAGGTGTGGTATATGAATGTAATGGAAGACTACTATGCAATAAGAAATGAGGAATGGGAAGATTTCTGAAAAACCTGGAAAGACTTGTACAAAGTGATGCAAAGCATAATGAGCAGAATCAGGATACATTGTACACAATATCATCAACACTGTGTGATGATCAACTATGAATGATTCAACTCTTCTCAGAAACACAATGATCTAAGACAAGTACAAAGGACTCATGAAGGAAAAAGTTATCTACATCCAGATAAAGAACTGGAGGACTCTGAATGCAGATCAAGCATACTTTCTCTACTTTACTCTTTTTTGTGTGTTTCTTTCTTTTTGATCTGTTTCTCCTTTCACAACTGTGACTAATATGGAAATACATTTTACATGATAGCACATGTATAACCTATACCAAATTGCCTACCATTTTAGGAGGGGGGGGAGCGAGAGATAAAAATTTGGAACTCAAAGTCTAATAAAAATGAATGCTAAAAATTGTCTTGACATTTAATTGGGGAAAAATAAAATATTACTAAAAATAAATTAATGTACATTATAGATGACATTGTGCTAATCACATCAAGTTTCACAATTCTACATTACCTTCCATCTGGAATCCTCAACCATTCAAAAAGAGTCTGACTAAACAATCAGCACAGAAAGGAGAAAGTGCATTAACAATGTCTATCTTCCAGACTATGTTATGCAGTTGATGGAATTATACATATATCTTCAGCATATACTGTAAGTAAGCAATGATCTGGACCTAGAATTTAACTGGGAAAGAATAGGCTGAATTATATTCGGAAAGTTGCAAAGCTTTTTCAATGACCTCAAGCTTCTCCTTGACATAAAAATCCATCTTTATAGAATCATGGCTAAATGAATACTGCCACTGCTTTTGGAAAAGATGTGTCAACGTATTCCCTTATTGCTCTATTCACCAGCCCTTTCGTTCTCTAAAGTAAAACAGCCCTCTCTGGCCAGCATTCCCCTATATATCACCTTCCCAAAATATCTGAGTGTAACCCCTTTGACGGTAGGGGCTGCCTCCGTTTTTATTTTTGTATCCTCACATCTTAGCATAGAACTCATAGCAAGTACCTAATAAATGTTTCTTCATTAATTCTGGCTTTCCTTCAGATAAATCATTGAACACCACAATCTCTTTAGAATTATAAAACGTGGATAATTCAAATGGAAATGGAGAGCTGTATGGTGGGCCTAAGTATATTGTAGCATATTACCAATAATGACTTTTTACAGAAGAAATGGTATAAAAATAGCAAGAAAAAGATGTATGACCAGAAACGGACACATTTGCATATAACAAAAATAAGGAAAGTGTCATGTACCTATGTAATATTAAAAGATGTAGAGAAAGATTCTCTAGCAAGGAAGGTGGACTTTCCTCTATCCTCCAGTGGAGGATTTCTAGGAGGAATGGACAGAAGATAAGAAATACAAATGAAAAGATCGCTAATATCAATGCTAAATACCAAGTGGGTGGTACAGACAGCAAGTTCAACAGAGGAGGATTATATCATCACAGGCTTTTGGTATTCTGGGAAGGCTGTAATGGAAATGGTCAGTTCCATGAAGGCAGGGACCAAAGTCTTATCAAAGCTTAGTATGTTCCCCAGATTCAGCACAATAGGCACTTAATGTTTGTTGAATTGAAATGCATCATTGGAGGAGAGATAGGGCTTGGATATGTAGAGAGGAGAAGGTCATTCCAAATGATTAAAAGGTATGAAGAAAGGAAGATACCTTTTTTCATAGTTGTAAGACTGAAAAAATGGGAGTGGGGTTTGGTGAATGCATCTTTGCACCACATCCTAATGCAGCAGGAGAAAAAAAAAATTGAAATGGTGCCTTTTTTCTTTCCTGAAAATATTATTTCTGGATCGGCCAACCACAATACAGGATGTAATTATCCTAAGTAAACTCTCCTGCTCTTGAATTTTCAGAGGATTGCAGTCAAATAAAAATCGTTATGCTTTTGCCAAAGGAAGTTTTAAAAAGGAAATGGAAGAAGAGGAAAAGGGCCTAATCCTCTGATCTATCTGCCCAATAAAAGGAAAAACCTTTAGGATGAGGAGGTTACACAACAGTTGACAATTAAGTTCCTAAAACATTGCACGTGTGTTTAACCAGTTTACTTGATTTAGCAAAGATCACCAAGTCCAAAGCCTTTCAGGGTCATTTTGGGTCATCTTCCCTTCCTCTCCACCAGTCCTGTCCTCCAATGCAGGTAGTGACATGTTTCTAAACCATCACTCCACTGCCTAAATTCTTTGGTAGTTCCTGCCTTTTAGTGGTGAATAATGTGAGGGAACAATGAATTAAAATTAAATTAAAGAATTAAAAAGACCAGGATTTTAGGCCCAACTGCCAGTGACTGGAAAGTCCAACAATCACAGATCTTCAGAGTTGTAAGGACACTTAGAAGTTTTCCTTGTTTCATTCACTGGGTCTGTTTCCATCTCCAAAGGGAGAAGGGTAGATTAGATGATTTCTAGGCTCTGACACCCTTAATCCTATTCTCTCATTTAGGTTACAACATTCCTCAGTTAGGGGCAGCTAAGTGGAGCAGGGAGAGAGCTTCAGGTCTGGAGTCAAGAAGACCTGATTTCAAATATGGTCTTGGATACTTACTAGCCATGTGACCCTGGGAAAGTCACTTAACCCTATCTGCCTTAGTTTCCTTGTCTATAAAATGAGCTAGAGAAGGAAATAGCAAGCCATGCCAGGATCTTAGCCAAGAAAACCTCAAATGGAGTCGGGCACAACTGAAACAATTCAACAACAAAGTTCCTCACTTCTTGAAGATTCAAAGCCCTGTCATTAACCAACATTTATTTTTCTGGAATAATTAGCTCTTGTAGAAAAGGAAATAGTGAACTGGCTTCAGAAGAAGGCCCGTGTTCAAGTCTAGCCTTAGACATAGCTGCTGTGTGACCCCAGGCAAGTAAGTCACCTAAGCTTGCATTTCCTCAGGGAACTCTCCGAGACCATGCTTTGTAGAGGAAAAGTTGCTGATCTGCATAAGCAGAAAGTTTCCTAAACGTATCAAATTATAAACTCTCCCCCCACCAAAACTAAAAAGGTAGTGTAGAATTTCTATAATCAATAAGAGAAGTCTCTTGGTTAGTTATTTTCAGAAAGGGGGAGTCAGGATGTCAGGCATGTCTTTTCCTCTTTCTCAACCCAGGTACCCTTTCAATGACCTCACTGTAACTTCAGTCCAAATAATTAGATAGAGAGGCACAGCTCAGGGATTATATCGGCCTTTATCAATATGCCCACAGCTGAAATGTGGGACAGGTGAATTTCACACTGATTATAAGCTAATTCACCTGTGAATAGAGAAGTCAGATAGAAATAGGAGTTAGTTATGATACTGAATATTTTAAAAGGTCAGAGACCCACAAGTGAGACTTGTAACACAAAGATCCAGTTTCTCACGAAAGACCCATGCCTAGAAAATGCAGTTTCCTCTGTTATGTCTTATCTAAGACAGAAAGCCATGGAGCTGCCCCAGGAAAGAGGCCTGGGTCAGGCCTTCCTTCAGATGGAGCTGTGCTAGCCTCCCTTAGGGCCCACCAGCTACAAAAGAAGACTTTAATTGGAGATGGTTTCCTAAGGAGGTTCTGTAGTAAACAGAAGAGAAAAGGCATCTGACCATAGCCTACCACTGAGAGAAACTCCCCTGGAACTATAAACCAGTCAGGAAAAAAAGATAGCAACTTGGTGGAAAAGTTACACTCCGTGACCTCAAGGCATCAGTCAAATGTGTAATATTTTGTAGTAGAGGCACAAAAGCTAAAGTCCAAAGAAATAAAGAGGGTGTTGCCCCAGGTCACATAGGGGAGTACATAGCGAAGTCTGGATTCCAGTAATTTCTTCTCATTCCAAATCTAGTCTTTTTTATTCTTTTTGTGTTCAGACATTCTTTATTTGAGTTTCTTATTTCTTCCTTCAGATCCTCATTATGTCTCTTTCCTCTCTCCTTTGTATTGAGATCAGTCTCTGTAGCTTGGTTCTATAAGTGGATACTCCAGAATATTGAAAAAATGATCCCCTTTGGGGAGGGAAATGCTGGAAAATGTTTAAAACCAGATCTTTGAAAAGAAAATGTATGCTGGGCACACTTAAGGTTAGTTTGTGTTACCAACATTTTCTCCATCACTTTCTTAAGTTTAGACAATCAATAAAACAATAATGCAAGCCCTGGTTTGTGGTTTTTGTTGATGTGTGAGGTGCAGATGCTTACACTGAATATTTAACAATCAGCTCTTGTTTCTGGGTTCAAGCTGAATTTCACATCTTTGCCTTCAGATAACATCCACTGTGGGATGGCAAAGTCAAGAAAAGGCAAGAAATATCTTTACTGAAATGGGAGAGATTCAAGTAACAACTCCACAGTAATTACATGGGGAACAGAATTCTTTTCCTTTCATCTTCACTATTTTCTTTTATGTTCTACAATTTGAATGAGGGTGATCTAAGAATTTCAATAACTTAGACTGGAAATACATGAAAGCCAAAGGAAATGGGGGCCCAGAAGCAGAGAGGAGTCAATTTAAAAAGATGTCTTAGTTACCTGAGGTCCAGATCTAGTGCCCCCTCTTCCATGAAGACTTCTCTGATTCCTCTCTCCAGACCTCCTTTAAATACTCACAGAACTTGTTCTGTACTCCTCATATACTTTCTACGCTGTTTATTGATGTGCATATTTAATACCTCCTACTACAGAGTAAGCTATTTCAGAAGAGGGACTGTATCTTATCTTTGTACTCGATTCTAGCAAACACTCAGCACTCGGATGAGCCCAGCTGGATTAAATGCAAATATCCAAGATTTGGAAGGGTGGAGGGAGAGGTTCAGCAGCTGCAGTCTCTGCTCTGAAGAGGGATAACTTCAAGATCCTGGTAACTTCTAGGGCCACTGGCAAGTCATATTCAGATGCCTTTTTTCAAACTGTTTGGCAATTTGGTGGATGGTTCTTCACCTAAAGTGTTACAGAAGCCATTTAAAGTTGAAGTTAACTATGCCATTACCCAAGGGTACCTTGGAGCCAGCTTGAACCATCTCTCCAGAGTCAACTGCTAAATTTTTCAGTGTGAGCATTTATACTTTAGAGACTGGCAAAATTGCAAATGAGGACTTGATTTATGGTTTTGTTCACTGTCTGGACTTGATGGTGAAAATGTTTAATAATACAGAATAAACTTAGAAGTGTGTCCTACATGTATTCTCCCCTCTCCCCTCCAAGAGAGCCTCTTATTAAAGGTTTACCAGAACACCAAAGAGAATGGCATATGAAAAGGGTGCACAATTCCATGGACACTGGGGACTCTCAAATGAAGAAACTCCCTCCAACTCATGCAGACTGGAATCTGTTCTGTAATGTGTAGTCTTAGAGAACTGCCTGCAGTACAGAACTGTTAAGGGACTTGCCCCAGGGTCACAAAATCAGTATGTGACCAAGGCATGGCTTGTACCCAGATACCTCTCAAGGGTTCAACATGGAAAATCTTTAAATCAGAGATGCTTCTCTCCCCATAATATACAACAAAGGATTTGGGTTTTAACTGTATGGGATCCTTTTTCTCCTCACAGAAAATGTAATCCCTCTACCAAGTGGTGGCCAACATGTGTTTTTTTAACTTACCTTGGACAGCAAACAGCCCATTGGCAGAGATATATTAAAAAGCCTCTTGGGTTTGCTGGGGCCAGGCAGAGTATGAGTTCTATCAGCACAGTCTTTGAGGGGTCAGACTGGGTTACCTCCCCATCAAGCTACGGGTGTCTACTCCTCTGTGACAATGGGAAAGTAGAGTGAGTGATGATGCTGAGAAGTTTTTAAACCTAAAAGTGAGATGGGAGTTGAGGAGTTCCTGTTGGATGGTCTAAATCTTCTCTAAAATGTAGGAGAAAAAGTCATTTAACATGGCATTTGAATTGTATTTTGTTGAATGTTAAACAACAAAACTAGCACCTACAGGGTACAAAGCACTGGGCTAGATGTTAGGGACATGCTTGGTAGTCAGTCTGATGCCTCTTCTCTCCCATACTTCCCTTTGGAGTCTCCTAAACACTGAGCTAGTCCTGGAAATGCATGCATCAACTTCATTTAAAAAAACTGAAGGTCTACAGAGCTGTTGTGTTGACCTCCTTGTTGCATACCAATGAAACCTGGACAACATACCAGCGCCACACCACGAAACTGAATCACTTCCATTTGAATTGTCTTAGGAAGATTCTGAAGACTACCTGAGAGGACAAGGTACTGGACACCGAGGTCCTTACTCGAACTAAACTGTCAAGCATTCAAACTCTGCTTCAGAGACTACTTGTCTGATGGGCTGGCCACGTTGTTTGAATGCAAAAGATACACTTGCCAGAAAGGCTGTTTTATGGAGAACTCACACAGGACAGGTATTCACATGGCAGTGACAAGAAGCGATACAAGCACACTCTCAAGGTCTCTCTTAAGAATTCTGGAATTGATTGTGTGACATGGGAGACGCTGGTACAAGACTGCTCAGCATGAGGGGCCCACATCAGAGAAGGTGCTGTGCTCTATGAGCAAGGCATAAATGAGACAGCTCAAAGGAAACGCAGGATGTGCAAATGTTCACCCCAAATATTCACATGGACTATTTGTGCCCGACTTGTGATGGAGCATTCTGAGTTCATATTGGTCTGATCAGCCACAGTTGGACACTTTGAAACTTGACTCTAGCACAGGGATGTCATTTTGGTCCTCTTTGAGAACAAAAGGGAACAACCCAACTGTAATGGGAATGGGAATTTGAAGATCTTCCCTGCCCCTTAATAAGCCTAAGAGTATCTGAAGAACTTCCCTGCTTTGAAAATAAACTCTGCCCCCTAATAGGCTGAATGTAATCACATTGGAGCCTGTGGTGGGAGGAGTTTGCTGAAGGGTGGAGCAGAGCCCATAGGAAGGTGGGAGTCAGAAATGCTAGATGGTGAGAGGAGAGAGGAGAGAGGACGGCAGGCAATCAGACAGTTACGCTTATGAGTAAATGTTGGTTTGTGGGAAGGCTAAAAGATGGTGTGGCTCTCTGTGCTGTTATGGCTTACTAACTTCTTTGCTACTATGATGGAATCAGCCTACTGGTTTGGGGATTTGGTTTTCTGGTGCCTGAATAAATGTTTTGCCTCTGTTTTATGTTTGGAGAGTCTGTTATATTTTATGATCAAGCACCATGCAGGTATATTTATAGTTACTGTAGGCACTGTAAATATTGCATTGGTATTACACCAACCAACCAACCAAGTGACATGCAAAGTCTACACATGACAGAACCCTGCCTCAGTTTGGAAAGGGAATAAGACATAAACCTGGATAACTGCAGTATACAAATTAATTAGAGGGTTGCAAAACAAAGTAGATAACTAAGGAAGGAGGTCAGTGCTAACTCAGGGGTCAAAGAAGGGTTCACAGTACAGGACACATTTCTTTAAAGGCTAATTAGGAACTTAACAGGTGAAGGAAAAGAAAGGCATTTTGAACACGGGCAACATCAAAAGAAAAGTCACAAAGGTGAGAGTGCATGGCACATTTGAGTGAGAGGGAGTAAAGCAATATAGTCAAAAGCATAGAGTACATAAAGGGTAATAATATGCAATAAGGCCCCATTTGTCATGGACAGGGAAAAAAGGGGGGAAGAAATGTCCTTTTTCTAGACATTCAAGTGCAGTTTGATGTAGCTCATAAAACAGGTACATGTATACCAGAGCAACACTATACACTGACAAAGATATGGCCCAGAATTGAATATGGGGAATGGAACAGGTTTTGGGGAAAATGAAAATTGCTTTTATTGACTCTAAACTTCTCCCTAAAAAGATCCTCATCTTTCTACTAATACTCTTCCATTGATGCTGGAAAATGGAAAGTCATGGAGTATCTCAGACACTGAAGAATTAAAGTTTAAGGTCACTCCAAATGCATGGAGAGGCACCTAGGGGTATTCAACCCAACCAACAAGGAATTACTCTGTGAGAGTGAAAGGGGCATTATCAGGACGACTCGTGCCTAGAAAGGATAGATTTGGCAGGCTCACAGGTAACGTGTGAGAAAGAACTGGGGACAGATGTCATTTTGAGGAAACAATGGGTAGTGACAATGTGAAGGCTGCAGACAGCTTTTTTTTTTTTTTTTTACCACCCAAAGGGAAAAGAGAGATGGATAGAGCTTTAAAAGTCCAGAGAAGGTTTTATTAGCATAATGGGCAGGCAGATGGGAAGGAGCCAGGGAAAGGGGGAAGTCTGAAGATTAATGACTGAGATTAATAGCTAGAACAAAATCCTATTGGAGGCAAAAGAGAATGGTATCAAGGGCACAGGTGATGGTTGTTGCAGCAAGCACCCCAGTGTCCCCAGGGTGCCTGCTCACACAGGTTCTTGGATCTGCTTTGTTAAAGGAAAGCAACTCAAAATGGGTTAACAAGCTTACTTTAATCAGTCAGACATATATCCTTTACCTTGTTCAGGAGAAAAGGTCAGCACCCTGAACCTCAAAGTATACAGGCATAATTATCAAGACAGAAACATCAAGTAGACAGATTTCTAAACTGTTCAACCATTACATCCATACCCAGTCAACATCTGGGTTTCCATATTCTGGGTTTTTCAAAGCCGGGGGACTCTCAACAACGGCTTCCCAGAATTCAGATCAAATCACAGAACACTTCTCAAAGTGAGTCCCAAAACAAAGCTACACATCAGGGCTTATATAGCCTTCTCCTGGCTCAGAGAATGTAACAACCTTTTGGACCCACTGGCCAATCAAAAAGTATCTACTGAAAAACAAGCCTCCCCCACCCCAGTCTCCAGGTGCACTTTAGCCTAGGGGCAGGGAAGATCTTTAAATTTGCATTCTTATTACATTGTATCTACTGAAAAACAAGCCTCCCACCCCAGGCTTCAGGTGCACATTAGCCTAGCGGCAGGGAAGATCTTCAAAATTTACATTCTTATTACAATGGTACAAATAACTCACCCTTCTTCACAATCATCTTATGAAGTAGTTACTAATTAAAACGTTATTATCTCTATTTTATGAATGAAGATGCTGAAGCTTGGAAAGATTAAGTGATTTGCACAGCCAGTATCAGAACAATGATTCAAACCCAGGGACTCTCACTCTCAGTATGGTGCTCTACTCCCATTCTATCTGTCATGTGATAACAAGAACAGGAACACACTTCAAAAATTCATGATATGCTACAGTGGAAAGGGCACTGGTTCTGGGATTAGAAGACGCAAGTTCCAAATCTGCCACGATGCTTTCTATGCCTTGGCCAACCTCCCCAGGCCTCAGCTTCCTCACTTATAAAACAGGAGGGTTGAACTAGATGGTCTCTTAGGTACCTTCGAATTCTCCTATGACAGCTAAGACTTGGTTACATCTGCCAGTAAACCAGATTGTAACACCCTACACCACAGCAAATTGTTCTATGAGTTGTTATGGCTGAAAAATTTTATCACATGGGTGACTAGCCTCCTGGTGATGAAGATTAGGTAGACTGGATCTGTATTCAATTATCCTAAGGAGTTGGAATTCCTCTTCTATGATCAGAGAGAAGGAAGAGAGCATGTAACGATGCTTAGTAGTTTTGAGGAAGGAAAGAGGTCTTAAGAGAACTCACACCAGATGGCCCTATTCTCAGTGAAGCAGGAAACTAAGACCTGTGCTAGTTAGCATAAGGCTAGGAATAGAGTTGGGAGGGAGATAAAGAAAAGATTTAGAACAGATGTTGGAAATGAGATAGGGTATCAATAAGGGCAGAGTGGGAAAATTATCAAACAGCAACAAAGAACTGAGATTATACACCACCAATTTGTAGCAGGTGAAGTCCATCCTACCTAGCTTTATAATATTTTCTACCAATTCTCAGTAGTACTAGAAAAGGGACAAGAGACATCAGACAGTGGGTGTTATCAAGAAGTGACCACTGAAAATGGTAGAAGTTTGGGGAGGACTGGATGGATCCCAGCATAGTAGCTAGTGAAACATTAAAGTGGAAGACCATGTGATCAAGGCAAGATATTAACTCAAGTAAAGCAAAAATAGGCAAAATGGTCTAGATTAGTGTTTTGTGAAGAGACTAGAGATTTCAATAAAAGTGAAGAGTACCTTTATGGTTTGAGTAAGATCATAGAATATGTGAAAGTACAGAAAGAAGGCTGTGGACAGAGAGTGAACTTTCCAAGTTCCAGCTCTTAAAATAAACGGAATTCCACAAGATAATGATTTCCAGTATGAGGTTACACTTATTTGTGCATGAAGTTGGGTGGAGAATGAAATCATTGGAGCTGAAGAGATTAAGGAAGTGAGAGATAAACTTTTTAGAGGAGTCACCAACACGAACATTTTGAACTTTGAACAATAAATATTAAAGTCTCTAAGGATGATGAGAGGTGGGGAAAAAATATACTGTCTCAGTACTGACATCATTGAGAAATTAGAGAGAGTGACCTTAAGGTAGAAGACCTGTGATAATAGAGAGATGCCATATAAACATCATTAACCAACCAATAAAAGAGCATTTATTCTTTACAATATGCAATTCTGCCTCCAAATATGAATCTAGAATAAAGAGCTCTCTTGAGTGCTAATTGACTTCCCCAGGGTCACACAGACACTAAGTGATCCAAGAATGATGTGGAGCACTGGTCTTCCTACATCCAGATCCCCCACATTACCTACTATACCACACTGCCTCATTCAGTAGTAATAGGAGAGAGGAAAAATTTAGCTGGAATTTTGAAAGCAAACATTTTATATAAATTTTGTTGGGAAAAGCAGCTTGGAAAATTAGAAGACTTGATTCAAGTTTTGCCTTTTCCAGAACTGCATAGGTTTGGCCAATTAATTTAAAAGTGCATCCCTAAATGCCTGGGCTAGGCACTGAGCTAAGCAACCATGATACAAAGAAAAGCTAAAATGCTGTCTTTTCCTTCAAGGGGCTTAAACTCTAACAGAGAAACAACATGCAAATAACTATGCACACAAGATGTATGCAGCATAAATATAAAGTAATCTCATTAAGTGGGATGTGTATGGGAATCTAAAAAAGCCCCCAAATTCCCTTCCTCATCTGAAATATAAGATAACTAATGCCCAGTTTCACAGGGTTGTTGTATAAAAGGAAATCATTAAAAGTGAGGTATCACTTGGTATTTTTAGGAGGCCTGGGTCAAGTTCTTTTCAAAGTCTGTGGGCACCTTTTGCTTTCATGTATTATGTGAGGCATAATCTTCATTTGTTTCCTCTTTTAGTAAGAAATCCTGATTACAATTAAAAAAAAAAGGCTGACATTTTTATGGCACTCACTATGTAGCAGGCAATGTGTTAAGCAGTTCAACATTATCATCTCATCTAATCCTCACAACCCTGGGAGGTGGATGTTATTCCTATTTCCATTTTATAGATGAGAAAACTGAGGCAAACAGAGAGGAAGTGACTTGCCCAAGGTCATACCCAAGGTAAGTGTCTGGGGCCAGATCTGAGCCCAGATCTTCCTCACTCCAGGTCAAGTGCGCTATCCGCTGTTCCATCTAAATTCCTGTATGTATACATGAATGTATTCTATACATTATGCATTATATATACATGCATTATATACATGAATGCACTGTTATGTACTATGTGAATGTACCGCAGACTTGGGAGTAAGATGACCACTTGGGTAGGACTAGAACCATCTATGACTTCAGACAAGTCACTTCCTTTCTTATTTTTACCATTCCCCAAATCATAGGGTTGGAATAGATGAATCTGTTTTAAAATTTATTTTGGAGGAGTTGAGTGACTTGCCCAGGGTCACACAGCTAGTAAATGTCTGAGGTCACATCTGAACTTAGGTCCTCCTGACTCCAGGGCCAGTGCTCTATCCACTGGGCCACCTAGCTGCCCCTACACAAATTCTAAGGTAGCCTCCAGGTCTAACATTCTATGAAAGTATTTGACAAAAATTTCTTCTTTAATTTGGTCTGAAGTATCTCTCATTTTTTCTAAGAATTTTATATACATTATTCAATTCAATCTTCAGAATCCTCTGAAGTAGGGATAGGGAAGGACTTCTTATCTGAACTTAATAATTGAGAAGCACAAAGGTCAGAGAAGTGACTTGTGTAAGATCACACAGAAAGTCAGTGTCTGAGGATATCTAAAATCACAGCACTGTACTCTTTGCATCCTGTCCCACTCTAGTAATTGGGCCTAAGTTCACACACATAAAATGGGGGCAGGGGGGAGGTATGGTGTGATTCTGATTTCTCCCAATAACAATTCAATAGGCAACAGATGAGAGAAATGATCATTTCTCTCTTATATTAATAACCAGTTGTTGAATTAGGACCCCTTTTCTACTTCTTCATTCAGAAATCAACCCCCTGTAGGTTATTCAGGCAGTCTTTGAAGTGCAGGACTGATAATGAAAGGGAAAACTCATATCTGTTCAAAAGGTAAAGAAATTTTAGTTAAAGTGAACTGATGGATTCTGGCTCGTGTTTTACTTGGATAGGTTTGGGAAAAAGTAGATTCTCCCTTTGGCTACAGTAACCTCAATGGGGTGATATGGTATAGTTAAGTATTTTTGACCAAAACTGAGTGATCAGAATCATGTCCCCCCAGATCCTCATTATAATACTCATTCTCTCAATTACTTGTTAACTAATCAGAGTTGATTGTCACCCTCAAGAATATCTACTTTTGCAAGTGCATGTAAGTATTAAGTGGGTACCATGAGGGGTCTCTAGCATTTGAGAGTGCCACTGACCCTTTTATTAATTATTGCTAGCATGATTAATAAAATTATTAATTACCCAGAAACTACATCTCTCAAACTTTCTATTCATCACACAGAGCTTAGCAAAGTGAAACTGGGCAGAGAACATGAGACATGAATCTGAGTTGAAACTAGGCATGCAAGTGAGAATAATGGTTTGGGTTCTGTCAGGCAGGAAGAGACTTGCTGAACACTGACACGGGAAATCTCATGGAGAAGATTTGCTGGAAGCAGATGGAATGAGTTTCTTTAAGACACAGCCAGGGCAATGAACTTTACTTTTTATTCCTGGCACTCAATCACTTGAAGCTCAACAAAGGGGCACAATGACACACACACATACACGTGCATGCACACCCACCCACCCATGATTTTAAGAAAGGGATGAAGTAGGATCAGAAGGCCAGATTTCTGTTGGTCTGACAAACAGCTGTGAAAATACGAAAGTCACCAAATCCAAATGTCTCACTTGAGTCTTTGGTTTCAAATATCTTGTGAGCAAATGACAAGACTGAGTCTTACCAGTTGTCTACCCTCTCCCACTTCCCATTTGAAATGTTAATAATCCAAAGGGGATTCCTAAGGTAGAAAAACGCCAAAGTTTAAGTTTAAATGGGAATTGCCTTTCTGGACCACAAGCTCCTTGAAACCAGAGGCTCTGTTTTATTAATCTCCATACCAACCCTCTCACTCCCACTTGGAGGGGCAGACATGGCACCTTGCAAAAGAATGGGTGCTCCATAAATGTTCAAGGCACCACATTCAATTAAAGTATATTTGCAATTACACACAAAATAGCCTTCTGGAATTTCCAGTTTTAATCTGCTGAGAGGAAGTAGATTCTCCCTCTTCTTCAAACTGTAATAATATTTTCATTATTTTTTAAAGTGGATGACTTATTTGCACACTAGTCATTTCTAGATATATTTCACTTAGTGAACATCCTCTAATAGGAGAGAAAAATTAAACAGAGCCAACCTACACGACAGCTACATCTGACAGTGTGCAACTGTATGAACCTATAGTCTCTTCTTCTCCAAGAAGAAGGCAGAGGTGCATTCCCCCATCTCCTCTTTGGAGCCAAGGGTGGCCATTAGCATTATAGTCTTTTTATAATTATAGAGCTTTACCTTACATCAGTGTAGTTACTATGTATAGTGTATTTCTAGGTCTATTTATTTCACTATGCATCAATTTATACAAGTCTTCTCTTGTCATATAATATAATATTCTATTATTATGTCACTATTTGTTCAGCCATTCTCCAACTGATGGGTCCCACTTTATTTCCAGCTTCTTGTGCTACCACAAAAGTGCTATTTGGGAATAGGACCTATCTTTCTGTCCTTGATCTTCTTGGGAGGATATTTCCAGACACTGATTTCTGTGTCAAGTAGTTTGAACAACTTACTAATTTTTCTTGCATAATTCTAAATTGCTTTCCAGAATACTTAGAACAATTCACAGTACAACCCCTAGTATATTAGCAATGCTTGTCTTTTCACAGCCCTTCGATATGAACTATTTCCATATTTTGTCATCTTTGCCAATATATTGGGTCTAACATGAAATCTTAGGGTTTTCTGAATTTGCATTCCTCTTAAAAATCTTCCATATGGTTTGCAAATCCTTTTAGAACCATCTGTTCATATCCATTGACCTCTTATCTCTTGGTGAATGGCTTTTGGTTTCATATATTATATATGTATATATACATATATATACACACGCACGTGTGTATGTGCATACGTACATTGCGTTAATTCCCTAAGCATATTAGATACAGACTCTTATCAGAGATATCTGATAGACACAAAAAATTTCCCCTTGATATTTCCCTTCTTATCCTAGCTCCATTTAATTTGTTTGTATAAAAAAGCTTTAATTTAGAAGTAGCAGAAACTATGTATTTTCTCTTTTATGATCTCAACTGATCCTATGTTTTGTTAGTAATTCTCCTGCTAGCCATAGTTACAAAAAGCAGCATCTTCCATTTTTCTCTACTGGGAGAGGGGAAGAAGGGGAAGAGGAATAACTTGACAGTTGCATTTATAGTTAGGTCAATATTCATTTGGAACTTTTTGTAGTATCTAAGTAGTGTATAAGATCTGATCTAAACCTATTTTCTGCCAAACTGCTTTCTAGTCTTCCCAGAAACTCTTGTTAAATAGGGAATCCTTCCCCATGCAAGCACTGAGATAACTGTTAAAATATTTCTGATTCTTACTTTTCTAGTCTTTCCTAATATTCTACTTTTTAATTTGTAATCAGTCCCAAATGTTTCTGAGCTTGCTGCTTTTAAAGATAATTTGAAATCCTGAAGTGTTATTTCTCCTGCTTCCTTCCTGTTTCCCCCCCCCCCATTATTTCCTTTTGAGCATGTCTTCCAAGTGCATTTTGTTCGTATTTTTATTAGTTCTATAAAATATCCCTGGCAGTTTTATTGGCATAGTATAAAACCTATAAATTAATTTAGGTAGTATCATTTTTATTATATTGGCAAGGCCCAACTTTGAATAAAGACTATCCTTTAATTATGGTAAGACTTTGATGACTGCATTTCTGTCTTGGGTGTGTCTTGTTGACTATCAGATATTTTATGCATTTTGTAGTTAATTTTTAATGGGATTCTTTTCTATAATTTCCTGTTGGCTTTTGTTGTTGATACAATGAATGCTAATATTTGGGGGGATTATTTTATGTCCTATTAATTTCCAAAGCTATTAATAATTTAAATTATTTATTCCCTTTAGTTTTCTGAATAAATTTACCATGCAATCTTCCTTATTGCTATCATTAATATTTCTAAAACTATGTCAACTAATGAAGAGTGCTGTATTTTATCAAAATCTTTCCTTTACCTCTTGATATAATCATGAGGTTTTAGTTTATAGTGTGTGTGTTTGTGTATGTATATGTATGTAATTACAATTATATTTCACTATCTCTCCCAGGATGAAAGTACAAAGACCACTCACCGGGTCAATATTGCTCTGTCTTGGAAGCTCTGACCAGTTTACCTCTCTTTAGACAATCTAGTGGCCTCCTGCTCTCAGGGGGTCATGACATAAATGCCTAAACTATTTTGGACACCTCCTCATCCTGGCCCACCTCCAAGCTCCTACGCTCAAGAGATCTATCAGCCTCAGCACCTCCTGGAAGCAAGGATCATGTCTATCCTTGTATCCCTGCTATAAATTCAACTTGGTCTTAGTGAATAATTTCTGGATACACTATTGTAGCCTCTGGGATAACAGAGTGATTTGTGTAAAAAACATAATTCTATTAACAATTGCTTTTTCTACTTTTATGAAAGAAGTCAAATTCTTAAAGTTTTTTCCCCCTGGAACAGTATTTTAAGCACTTTGAAGCTGACAGAGCAGACAATGAAATACTGCTAGAACTATCTTCAAGGTACCTTCAATACCCACTTAAAAGCGTATGCAGTAAGCTAAGGCATGTGCAGGATAAACGCTAAGGATACAAAGGGAGAAATAAAAAACAGAGCTTGTCCTCAAGAAGCTTGCATTCTAACAGGCCATTCTGAAACTTAGGTCACTGAGCACTGTAGTAGAGGTGCCCAGAAGTCAGGGATGAATAGTAAAGTTCTAATGTGTCCTGCCAAATAACTAAAGATTTGCCTTTGAATAATTAAACTGGTCGCTGAGCTGCTGATTTCATGTACATCTTTATCTGTCCACCTATCATTATGTCTGTCTCTATCAACATTTATCTGTCCATAAATTATCTATCCATCTATTATTGTCATCCTGTTATCTACCTGTCTATCTACTGTTATCTATAACCATCTCTCTTATCATGTCTATCTCTATCACTATCGGTGCCTACTTTCTATCATGATTTATCTATCCATAAGTCACTATCTGGCTATTACTATTACTCTCTCATAATTAAAATCATATGTTTGATTTTTAGATTGCACTTATACTTTCATTGGCATGGGGCCTTCAAGAGGGAAACTCCTTTTACCATGGCACCAAGGTAACTCCTATGCAACAAATGGGGGCACTGAAAAGCAAAGTGATTTGCACAGTGATCCTGTGACGCAGCCCCTCTGTGTCCGGAGCAAGACTTGAACTCGTTTCCTCGACTGTGGCTGTGATGCAGTGCCAGGAGCACTGACTTTGGGGCCAGAGTGAGTGGGTTCATGCCTAGTTTTTCCCACTCCAGAACTCTGTAACTGGGGGCAGATTACTGCATCAATCTCTGAAAAAGAGGAGAATACTGCAGATTATTGGGGAACACAAATGAAATGTCAAACACATCACAAACTACAAAACAGTTGCCTAGTAGCTATATAATTACATATTATTATTAGATTAACATGAGAAACTTCAGTAGACTCAAATGGGAACAGTCTATTCACCAAATGTGAACATGCTGATAAAAATCTGAGCTTTTTGTTAGTTTAAACTCAAAATGAGTTGCGTTAATAACACTTAAGAAACTACCATTGTCATTTCTGGGCTATCCCCAAGAAATCTTACGTCTTGGGGTGGTGGCGCAGTGAATAGAACACTGGCCCTGGGTTCAAATCTGGCCTCAGACACCTGACACACTTACTAGTCATGTGACTTTGGGCAAGTCACTTAACCCCAATTGCCCTCCAAAAAGCAAAAAAAAAAAAATCTTATGTCTTTAATATTTATTTGCTTTTGCAGAATATACATTAATTAGGTGTTCAACTTTTCTTGGGGAGGGGAAATTTATATGATTATAACATGCATGCATTATTACTGCTGCTCAGCTGTTTCAGTGATCCTTCGTGATCCATTTGGGATTTTATTGACTAGAGTGGTTTGCCATTTCCTTCTCCATACATACACACATCATATGTTCAGTTACTGTTGACTTTTTTCCATTCACTGATTCATCCACAATGGCACACATTTTGTGTTTCTACTCAATCTCAGCCAACAGACACAACTTGGTAATTCAGGGTGTCATAGCATTCTACAAGTTAGTTTGATAACAATGTGAGATACATGCTCCCCTCATGAAATCACTTCTGCAGCAATAATGAAAATATCTGAGGCAAGATGCAGTAAATGTGCACCTATTCAATTCAACAAACACTAAATACCTACTATGTATGGGGCACATGAAGCAATTCCTGACCCATGCAGTGGTTAAGTAAAATCTCCCTTCACTTCCTTCTTCCGAGGGTAAGGAACGAACTCCAGGTACAGAATGTGCTCTATGTTGTAACAACATGGCTGTTGTAGTTGTTGGTTTTGATTAACTTTTCCTTTCATTTCAAGGAGACCTGTGGTTTATTGGGAAATGATAGGTATAAAAAGCAAACTATATCAGAAGAAGAAAATTAGGTTTACTTCAAATATTTTCAGGCAAGCAATTTTTTTGTTTGTTTCAAAGGGTTTAAAATATATGTGTGTATATATATATATTATCAATTTCTATTTCTCAAGAAGAAAGTCATTAGAATAAAGGACTAAAATATGCATCTTGTAGCCATTGAGGGTATCAATGTTAATCATTCCTGTGCTTTAGGAACTTATAAACAATGTATCATGATGAGGCCAATAAGGATCAATGGCAGCACTTGTACTCAGGTCTCCCTGATTCCAAGGCTGGCACTCCTATCCCCTACATGAAGTTGCCTTTTATACAGTGGATACAGTAATAGTCTTGGAGGCAGGAAGACCTGAGTTCAAGTTCTGCCAATTTTTACTAGTGATGTAATCATGAGCAAATCATTCTCTCTCAATCAGCACCCCTGGCAACTCTTAAGAGCTATTAAGTTATTAAGAATTGCTGATCTGCAACACTGGGGACAACATCCACAAGAGGAATTTCCTGCTAGATAAAATCACAAGTTCTGAGAGGGGGGCGGAGTTTATACACAAAGGCAGTAATGAGTTGGTTTTGGTGGTAAATCCCAATTTTGGGTTGTTTTCACACTCTCTGTCCTGTGGACGGAGAGCTAATATTTAAAAAAAACAAAACCTGCCATTAAGTAGAACCTATCTCTTTAGCTCTACTCCTCTGTCCCCTACCCCCCATGCCCAATTCTCTTATCCTCTTAACTTCCTAAGATCATCCCTTCAAAGGAATCTTACATTCTCGGCAGCAATTAGAGAATCTCTTTCATCTGATTCTTGATTTGGTCTTAAATTTTTCTCAGTTCTTTCTATCCAGTTTCTCCTTTCTGATGAAATACTTTGCAAAAGTGTGCACAAAGCTCCATTCTTGACTATATTTGGTTCTGTTAACTCTGGAGAATTGGAGATCTTAAAATCACCCTCCAAAGAATGCTGGGTCATTCATCCCCAAAGAGATTTTGCCTCTCATACATAGCCTGAGGTGCCTTAATGGTGACAAAGCCACTTTTCCCAGCATCTCACAGCTCAACGGTGGGCTCAAGTTTATGAAACTGCATCCTAGGGACTGTGGCCCTTGCTGTTGTCCATTCTCCTGAGAGTTACTTATTGGGAGATCAAGAGTCTGGTTCTTAAGGTCTACAAAAACCCTTCTCTGAAGCTTGTTTGGCACTGCTTGCCAAGTCCTATAACACCTTGTTTTCATGCCTCTCCAAATGTTCTTTGGAGTTGAACAAGCAAACAAGATGAAAGACATTTATGATATTTAATAGGAACCATAGTCAGAGAACAGTTTCAAAGCCTTAGCCAGGGGCCCACTTTAAGTAGGCAGCATTAACAGTCCTGAGGAGAACTATTTATAAAAAAATAAAGGTTCCGTCTGTTTTACTGGAATAGGACATAGGGTTTTTCAGGGCCTCTTTAAGTCTTGATGGAGTTTTAGAATTACAAAGCTGGTGTCTTGAGATCCATGCCCCTGAAGAGTCATTAACTTTTGGAATACTTTCACCCACTCAAACTTTCCAAGTTTAGATTCATATTATACATTATACACTAAAGAAAACACTTTTGCTGACTTTTGAAAGAATATTTCTGCACCATTGTTTAAAAAACTCTATCCTGCAGGGAAGTGGTGCCAGTGAAAAATGCGTCTGCAAAGCTCAGAAATGGGTAATACTGTCTCATTTGTAGTACCCCTTAAGCTGGCATGTGTGTGCATGTCCATGCATGTATGTGTATGTATACATGTATGTGTACAGAGGATCCTCATCCCTGGGAGAAGCACTGTGGTAGCACCAGTCACCCCCTTCCTTCAAGAGGTTGGGAGATGGAAAATGCCAAAGACTATTTACTTTCTTCTGTGGGGTCTCCCTAAGCAATGCTTTGGACGAGTCAGTGAAGATGGGGAAGGTGGGGGGGTAATACAGCAGGGACCCTTGGGCAAAGCAGACTTGTACAGTGGTATACTTATGGTGCCCAGTATACAGGATCAGGAGGCCCTGGGAAAGGGTATGGGTACACCTTAACAGAATGCAAGCTCCACGGGGGGAAAAGTGTTTTGTTTTTGCTTTGTATCCCTGTCTCTTAGCCCAGTATCTCTTCTACAGGAGTTTAACAAGTGTTTGCTGCATTAAATGGATTACAGCAGTTTACAAACTCTTTTCCTCGTGACAGCTGTGTGAAGTGACAGCTGTGTGAAGAAGTGATGACACCCTAGAGAGTAATCAATAACAGCTCCTACTTTTGAACTATGGTACGCTATTGGGTTAAGTCACACAACCGTGCCAATTGTGACCACTAGAAATCTGTAGTTCATGGCAGCCTCCTTGCACAGTGGGTACTGAGGTGGACAGTGTTGTGATGGAACAGTGGGTCTAAAGTCAAGAAGCCTCAAGTTAAGATCCTGCCTCTAGAACCAAACTCAGAGTTGCTGTGACGATCAAATGATAAAATACTTATTTGTAAAATGCTTTGCAAACTTCGAAGCACTATAGATATGTTATTAGTAAACTTTTTATTCTAGGCCTGTGTTACTGCTTCAAAACAAACAAAAAGCAACCTATTTAGACATACATTTTTAAAGAACCCACACTTTAATTCAACCAAAGCTCTTAGAAGAAAAGCAATGACCCTTCTGTCTTAGGAGGGCTTTGCCTCCTCTGCTGAGTCAGTCACATTCCCTCATCTCCCCTACTGCACAAGTCAAACCTCCATTCTCTCCTCTACTCTAGATGGCTTGTCTCTTTTCTAAATCCCTGGATCCTATTCATCCCCTGGTTTCCTCCAAAAGTTTGACCCATCTCCTCTACACTATCTCCTTAGTGACTGATGCCTTCATATGCCACCCTTCTTCTCCACCCTTTGAAAAAGAAAATAAAACCCACTCACCTGCCCTGCCTTTAAATGATCAGATGATGTCTTGTATTTCTATTCTTTCCTATATTTCTTCAGCCAAATCAAGGGAAGTTGTCTATCACAGGGCTTCTTAAATTTTTTCAATTCACAAATTTTTTCACATTCCAATAGCATCTGATGGCACTTTGTGGCCTGAGGGCATGCACAGAGCACAGAGTCCACTGCAGGAAAGTTGTGTGATACAATATGGGCAAGCCCTGTCGGAAACATCTTGAATTCATTTTGTTTTGATTTTTAATTAATTTTTAGTCACTGTGAGTTCAGAAACCTATTACTGTTGTAGGACCCACAGTGAGTACAACAAAGTAAAAGGAATGAACAAAAATCAAAACTTAATGTTGCAAAGTTCATTACTTCCCTTCGTTGTAAAGGTGGCAGGGTGAAGGGGGGGAGGCTGGGGGTTGACTCATTTAATGTGTAGTTTACTTTTAACCTGATTTTTTTTTCCTTTTTTTCACTGTTACAAAGAATAGTTTTTTTGCAGAGGTGAGGGATATATTTGGAAATGAAAGTGAAGAAAAACATGTAGTAAAAAGAAGTCATCTACATCATTCCTTCTACTTCATGTCTCACTCATTCTGCATTCACTTCCTATCTAACGTCTAACTTCACTAATCAAATGAAACTTAATCTCTAGGGTTGGCAATACCCTCAGCTGCTAAATCCAATGGCCTTTCATTCTACCTGAACTGCCAGAAGGTACTGACCATTGTCTGTCTCCCACTTTAACTGAGGGTAATCTTGTACAGCTCTGTATTTGGCCTCTTTCTCTGTGTACCTTTTCTCGGTGATCATCACCTTCTATGGGTTTCTCACCTCTAATAGATAAGTCCCAAATCCAGGCCTAACTGCTCTTGAACTCCATCTCACTTTTTTGGGCCTGTCTGACCTTTCCATTTGGATATTCCATTCGCCTGAAAAGAGACATATCCAAAACAGAATTTATTTTTGCCTCTATCAAACTTCCCTGTTTCTGCAAATGGTCCTACCATCCTTGCAGGCAACCTGGTTTTCTATTTGTGTAACTGGTAGTAATTATATATATGCTAGCAAGCCAGGCCATGCTGAAAAGTGCTGGCACGAAATACTACTGGGTGGTTATAGGGCCTCCATCTTTATTTTCTATGTTGTCACCACTTATCAATTCAAGGACCGAAATGATCTGTCACATAATCCATTCTTAGGGAATAAGGTACCAAGAGAAAAAACAACAGCATCTTTATGAACTCTACTGCTCTACAGCATAATTTTCATTCTTATTATACTTACCAAGTCTAGGGTCCAGGGTAAATTGTCACCTCCATGTATTACTTCAGTATTTCACTTATCTTTATCTAAGGTTTAAAGAGCTGGTTGACTGGTGAAAAAAGCAAAATTATAGACACTGAATCACATTAACATGCCAAAAAGTTACCAGTTCTGTCTCCTGCGTAGGCTTTACTTATGTTAGGTAATGTCAGAATCTGGCCACTGGCCCCCCAAATACTCAGTGAATCACATATTTGTTGTCTTTCTATGATATTCCAGGGCCATAACTGCAGAGGTATGGGGTGGGACAGATAGTGGGCACCATTTTCCTATGCTACTAGTTGCAAACTCTGGGTCAAATCCTCTTATTTGAGAGTTCCAATTACTGGTGCACTACAGCAGAGATGAAATCTTCATTAATGCTAAGAATGAATTTGAAATTAAAGTCTGGGAACTGGGTTCTCTGTGGCAAAAAGAGCTACAAAGATGTACTAATTAAAGAATAGGTATTTCCTATTATGTTTTTGTGTTTAAGCCTGCATCCCTTAGCAATGTCACCAATTGTATGAAATCAAAATGTTAGTTAAACAGATTTTGTATTCTGACCATTTATCAATTCAAAAAGTGAGCAGAAAAATTACCTACTTGGCTGACACAGAGATAAAGGACACATGATCTTTCCATTTCAGTGTATTAACCTAAATTACAACACAATGGTTTTGACTTTATTTAACTTTTTATTTTTGTGTGTGACTTTAAATGAATCTTTGCAATGATTTAATACTGTCAACATCCCATACAGAAGGTAGTGATTAAAGCTGAACATTAAATATAAGTACAACGCTCAGACTACAAAGTTAAAATATAGACCTTAAGAATGAGGTCACTTGAACATGACATCACAAGGCCAGAAATCCAAAATGTACATCTAAGATTCCCATGATACAGAACATAATTCAAAGCTAAATATCCCTCAATCATGCATGGTACAGGTTATATTTTAAAAGAACTATTTTTCTATGTCATATGTGGATGGTGCATAAAGTACAAACAGACTTTTATGCTAATACTGCCCCTCGTTGTTCAAAAGTTAATCCATAAGGCAAGTCTTTCAGTGTGTTTATTTTTCCCACATCAACATAACTATATAGATTTTGTTTGTAATCCAATAAATGGAATATACATTATGGTATACAGAGCATTTGGCAGGAAGACAAGACAGATTACAGTAAAACATTTAATTTTTCTGTTTATAGAAATGAAGTCACATTTTAATATATATAAAAAACTATGAATTGATCATTTCATTATATAGTTAACATTTTAATTTTATTTATGATAAATACCATTTTCACATAGGAGAAAAAACTTTTACAGTGTTAAAAACATATGTAGCTCTCAAACAGTGGATAACTGCAAATTCATCTTTTTAACATAGGAAATAATTATTTTAATTTTAAGAAGCTATAAATAGAAATTTGTATAGTTGCTTAAAATAAAGATTTTAAAGTCATAATAGTTTCAAATGATTTCAGAATTACATTCCCTAAAAATGTCAATGCTCTACTTTCTATTTAGTTTGAGTGTGACATTTCAATGGCCCCAAAGACATGCTCAATTTCTAAAATATTCCTGTCAATCACAAATATAAGTAAAAAGAACACGTCTGCCTCAGATGTGCTGAGAAATAAAGCACCAAGAATGATAAGGAAAACGAGATATCATAAGATGCAGAAAAACATTTTTAAAAGAATGTTTACAACGGAAAAATGGCAGTATCTCCCCTCCCTTTCTGTGCCCCCTCCAAAAAGATCTATGCTAAACGGAAAAATTCAGAGGTACTCATCAATGATGACAAGGTGGAATTCACCTTTTGAGCTATGAATCTAAGATGATGCAAAAAACAAATGCATCAGCCAAAGTAACTGTAGGGCTAAGGTGTTTTCAAGGCAAGAAAAAACAAAGAATGCTTTGGTGAAATAGATTTATTTAAACATTTTTGCCTTCTAGGGATCCAAACCCTCTGTGTGTGTGTGTATGTGTGTGTACACATATACACACTCATACATGTGTGTATGCATATATACATATATACATACACACACATATACACATATCTAAATATACAGTGTGAAGGAATTTTAATTTTGCCATAGAGCTTTCATTATAGATTTTTAAGTATCCCAGATTTTTGGTAAATGACAGAGCATTTACTCTGTCTCTTCAATTCTTAGTTCATAAAATAAAAAAGTACATTTCAGGGATTTTTAAGTCTCTCCCAAATTTTATAAAACTTTTAATACACTCACAAAATCTGAAGTTTTATATTTTCCACATGATAAACATAGGATATAGGAACTGCTCCTAAAAGTTAAATCCTTATATAATATTTTGCACATATAGCTTTATAACAAGATAAGACACCTTACAAGTACACTGTTTACAAGAAAAGATACATTTTTGGATGGCATCTTCATAATTCTCTGAAATTATGACTGTGACTAATGCAAGATCAATTTAACCATCTACCTTCCTGATAATGCAAATTTTTATGGTGTGCATAAACTTGTCATTCTTCAGTCATTTCAGTCTTAGGCTGTTCCAGTTCATTCAATAAATCTTTACCAGCTGCTCCTGCTTTCGAGGCAAAAAGGACAGCTCCCTGTTTAAAACCGAGGTTCTTCAAACTCCGAGCATAATCTGCATATACTGCCAGGATTAGTTTTTGTATGGATCAAGGTTAAGGAAGGAAGGAATGGTAAAATGAGCTCAACATTAAGTTCCAAACCTTGGATGAAGGCAAGAAGCCTTGTGCATTCTGTAACTATCATTTTTTACATTAAAGAATCCTCCTATCATATAGGTATAGTCTAAAAATTAAGAGATGATATATGACAGGCGATAAAAAAAGAGCATTGTATTCTGAAGCTTGGCAATTCAGATGTGTGTACAGAGGGATAGTTTACAAATAGAAGGAATTATAAAGGACTTATCAGATATTATGTCGATAGTTTATTTTAAAGCATACTTTTTAGAAAGATTAGGAACAATAAGATATAATGAGCAAGATAATCTGCCCAGCTGTTATATTCATTCATTATGCACTTTTTCATTTATATAGAAGAACCCTTCCTGTGCAAGAGTAATACTTATTGTTAGAAATTTTTTGGTAATTTTCTTTTGCAGTAAGATTTCTGAACTCAAAGTTGGTTTTTCCCAGGAAGAGATACCAACTGATGCTTTCACAGGCTAAACCCAAGTAAAACTTGGGAAAAGAAAACATGTGAACACTGAGAAAGCAAGAGAAAAGATATTTATGAGCACATTTCAATTACATTTTAAAAGTAGGCTAAAAAGGGTAAGAAAGCATTTTAAAGCTCAAAAATTGGCATTTTTGCTGAGGAGATATCTGTATTACTTATGACATTTTAAGTGGCTTCTCCAAAAGAAGAGTCTTCAATCACAATATCAAGCACTAAAATTAAAGCAAGAGTTGGATGTTTTCTTCAGATTCTGTCATTAACCAGTTGTGAGAGTCTAAGTCTTAGTTTCTCATAGGGACAAATCATGTATTCTCTACCTACCAACCTGAGGAAATGTGTGCACAAAATTCTAAAAGTGATAAAATGTATTGAAAAAGGCAATTAAGTCCTATTACTCCAAAATAACCACACATTCTTCATCTCAAAGGAAAAACACTAAAGTGACTATTAATGGAATAAAGAAACTAAGTATAATTCTAGAGTGGGAGAGAATAAATAATTTGTTAGCATGACCTAGAAGTTTTTAAAACGTATCTTCTCAGATTTTTAACTATTTGAGATAATGGATGTAAGGACTGTAAAATAGCTTACTATCTCAATAGCTAAGAGTAAAAAGTAATGGGAAATATTTCCCAGAGAAATACATGAAACTTCCTTAATCAGAGCTTTTTATTTTTATGCATGACTTGTTTATATAACTAACAAAACCACTGTCTGCCCTTCATCTTTATTTCTTTGTCTGTTTTCTCTATTTTTATTTTTTTGTTTTTTGCTTTTTAGAGGCGGGAGGATAGGGCAATTGGGGTTAAGTGACTTGTCCAAGGTCACATGGCTAGTAAGTGTTAAGTGTCTGAGGCCGCATTTGAACTCAGGTTCTCCTGACTCCAGTGCTGGTGCTCTATTCACTGCGCCACCTAGCTGCCCCTATTTTTATTTTAAAAGAAAATGAAAACAAAATAACAAACAAAAATGTCTGTTATTATGTTGCTTCCTGTAAACTTTTTTTATGCCCTATAGAATCACTCTTCTGACTTGTATTTTGTTCTGACCATTTTTGTTCTGGGGTTATCATTCTCTACCACTCCCAAACTGCAGACATCCAAAATCATTCCTCTAGACCAGATCTGTGAACCTGTGCAGTTTATGTTCTTCCGCCCCAATATAATCTATGGTACCTGTCGTGCAGACACAAAATGAGTAACAATTCCCATTTGTATCACCCCCTCCCCACTGACAACATGAACAAACACCCCAGTGCAAAGGATATTTGTGTCTTCATTCACTTCAATTGTGTCATACTTTAGACAAGCTTCAACAAATAAGGCAGCTCTATCAAAATACCTCATGCTGGCAAACAGAAAAAAAGTGTTAGCATTCAACTTGAGAGCTTTCGGCAAGAGAGGGTAGGGGGATGGGTGAGGTAGGGAGGAGAGCATGATCCCACATGCTTATACAAAGACTTTCCACAAATTATTCCTGTGAATGCCACACAAAACTTTGGTTAAGTGAAAACTCTTCCTTTATTCTATTCTCAGGGGAGGTCTTCACTGTTGTTTAAGCAAGAAAACTATTAATCAAATAGCTTCTCAGCCCTCCTCTATAGCCTAGACTGAAGAATACATATTCTATAAATATTCTTTCTCAATTTTCACTTACTAGATAGACACAAGATAAGCACTTAATATGGAGCTCCCTCTACTGCTGACTCAGAAAATAGTTTCTGTCACCAAAGTTAAATGGTTCAGTGTCAGGGATAGGTATGGTTTTATTAATAGAAAGAGCAATAAAGAAGACCCACTACCAGCTATCTGCCTTTGCTACTACATCATAAAAAGCACGGGCCTCCCCATCTGCCCTGAGATGGAATGTTTTCTATGTTTTTCTCAATTAGAATATGAACTTTTGGGGACTGTCCCATTTTTCTGTCTATATCCTGGTTTGGCACACAGTAAACTCTTAAGGAATGATTTTTACATTTTTCATAAATGTAGAAGGAGAGGCACTCCTACTCAGGAATCCAACAACAGTGCTACATTTCATCATTTACTTTCCATCTTAGGTTTTGTGTAGTTTGCTTTATTCCCCTAAAGGTGGCATTTTTGATGTGTTCCTTCTGAAAAATGAGGCAGTGGGTAGTCAGCCCTCAGAATAAAGAAGTCCTCAAGATGCTCAAGTTCCCCTGACACAAACTGGCTGTATTAGTGTGGACAAGTCATTGAATTTCTCAGTTCTCTAGGCAACTAAATTGCAGAAAAGGGGACAATCTGAATTGTCCAATCATCTGGACCCTGCCTATAGAAATGGAATCAGATTCTAGCACCTAGCCTACTCTGTACTTCTGAATACTACAGTGTACAGAAACAGAAATAGAGACTTGAAGCCAATAAAGGCCTGGGCTGGAATGCTAGTTCTGATACTTACTAGATCTGGGGGTAAGACATTTACCTTAAGCCTTAGCTCAGCTCTCTTTTCTATAAAATAGAGATATAATTATAAAATAATAAATATACATAAAAACATAATATTATACAATACAATACATCTATAATATAAAACAATAAAATTTGTAGAACAAATCTCACAGGATTGTTTAGAAAAGTGCTTTCTAAGCTTTAAGATGCTAAAGAAATAGGTGTAGCTACTAATTTTTGTCCATTGCAGAGCAATTTTATACATTATCAAAATAATTATGAGTCTTACTCCTATTTTTCAAGGCATCTGGTTGCTGATATACTTAGGGACACTTTTATATTTAAATTGTAAGAAAAATACTCCTAAATTGAGATTTACTTAGAAGCAAACATTCACTTCAGAACACACGCCTACTAAACAGCAATCATAAGATCTGCTTTAAACACTCCTGGATTTACCTGTGTAGCATCTCCACCACTCTTGTAAAGCAGCCTAGGGAAAGAAGGACCAAGATGGCCTTTGATTTCTGATTGACTTGTGGAGAGCAAAGATGATCGACCCATCGTTTCAAAACGTCAGCACATTCCTCTGAATTTAAACGAACCTTTGTAAGTGTCCAAAGTAAAACAAAACAAAAGGGATGCTTTAAGAAAAAGGTATTTATATGAAACTAGATCTCTATCTAGACAACTCTTACAGAGAAAACAACTGGCCTTCAATAAAGTTCAGTTTGCCCTCAATTTCAGTATTTACTCTTTTACTGAAAATAGGGATAATGACACCATTTTTGAGAAATGAAATGACTTTGTCTAAGGAAAAGAAAATTTCTTTAATATTTAACTGCTCATTTTTATACTTTTCCAAATAAGGGTGGGTTTATCTCATAAACACAAGTTTCTTGCTTTCATTAATTTGCTAATGATGTAACCTTTCATTTTATATTTACATAGAAGGAAGGCATTTTTGTAATCAGAAGAACATAAGGGTTTAGAAGAAAGTTACTAATAATATAAGTGTACAAAAATGCTTCCAGCACTAAATGTTTCCATATCCTACGTCAAAAGTTCAAGGAAATTTTATGTGTAGTAACCTGAATTATTAATTACTTACTTTTGCAAGCCATGCTGCTCGATTCCATTCACCATATGTCTGTAAATAACGGCAGGCATCAGCAGCTTTGTCTATGAGGCAGAGTAACTGAACTCCCTCTGGAAAATAAGAATAAAAAGAATTCAAATAAACTTTCTAAAAATTAGAAAGCTGTTTATAATTCTTGGAATAAAGAAAATTCACTGTCCATTTAAATCAACATTTTAGCTAGATCCTATGGGCTGACATAGCATTCTGAAGTTTCCATCTTAAAATTTAAAGACAATGTTTAAAGAAAATTCCTTGTATGTTATCAATGCTACTCTCCCAAAGCAACTGATATAAGAAGCAAAATTATGGATAAAGACTGTGATGGTAAACATAGAAGACAGAAGAATATCTGTTTATCACTTAAAAACACAAGAATGAAGAGTTTTTTAGGGTGCCTTTTTTTTTCATTTTCCAAGTATATAATCACAAAAGACAGACCAAAAGATCATTTTAATTAAACATTTTTGCAATAGTCAAATATCTTGGTTTACCAGACATTCAAAGCACAGATCACTAGATGAAGAACTATTTCACACACAGACACACACACACACACACACACACACACACACACACACACACACAGACCTTACCTGCCAACTTGCCATTGGCAATCATATTGGTAGCAACCAACTTAATGGTACTCTGAGAAGGGCCGGAAGAGGTGACAGTTGTCACCAAACAAGCTTTGAGTGAATCACAGTAATAATGCTGGTTATCTGCACTGGTTTCCAAAAGTAACTGCACAGCTCTGTCTGTCTAATAAGCAAAGAAAAAGTTTCTTTAAATATGAGAATTTTCCTATCAATGTAAGCTTTCTTATTTAGAATTTAATAAATGACTGCTGAAGTATATAGCTTGAGGAAAGCTCTTAGTCTTAAAATATATTTTATTTATCTAGGCAAGAATGGAACTAAACATGGCATCACCTATTTGAAGTCAATGAATATATATCATGCATAAGTTTACACAGGACTCAAAGCTACCACCATTCAGTTTTGTGTTAAAATCATTTAAAAGGTTATGTTGGGAAATGAAGATATTGTAAAAAAAAATAAAAGATCTCATTTTTTAAAAAGGAAGAAGAAAGAAAAAATGAAAATAATTTACACAAATAACTTTTTTTTTGGGGGGGGGGGTGCAGAGAGCAAAAGGGAGGCATACACTTGCTAGGCATTTCCTCCATTGATGTAGAGAGGCATTTTGTCTATATTTTAAAATTTCAGAGGTCTGCTTTTGAGGGGCTAAATGCTTGCATACAACCAATGTGTGTTAAGAGGTAGGATCTGAACCAGGTCCCCCCAATTGTTTGCTAAACTACCTGATAGGAGAAATATCATCTCATTAAATTACATATATTTACTTTCCAACAGAATAAAATTTCCATTTTTTTTTTTTTACTCAAAAAAGAAGATGTAGTAAAGAGATCCTGTAATTCTTAATATGTAGGGGCTTATTTCAGAGAAACCCACTTGTACTTGTAGCAATTAATGTAAAATGAGCAAAACTAGGAGAACAATTTATACAGTTACAACACTGGAAATAAGAAAAAAATAAATTGGAATGATGTAATAATAACTCTGACCCATGAAATGACCAGTCATAACCTCAGAGACAGATAACGGGGGTAAGGTACAAATGAGACACATTTTTGGACATAAATAATTTGTGGATTTGTTTTGCTGGATTATGATTACTTGTTAAAAGGATTGTGTTTTCCTTTTTTACTGGAGAGAGGTGATAAGAACATCAGCTAATGATTGTGTTGCCAAAAAAAAAAAAAACAAAGCTAGTATCCATATGGTACCTTTATAAAGTGCTTTACATATATTATCTGATTTAATTTTCTCAAGAAACTTGTGAGGTAGATGCTATTGTTATCTCCATTTTACAAATGAGGAAACTGAGGCTGGGAGGTTAAGTGAATTGCTAATGATTACACATCCAGCTAGTAAGTTTCTAAGGTAGAATTTGACTTCAAATATCACAAACACACACACACATACATACACACACACACACTCGAGCATGTTTATATTAAAAATAAAGTAGTACATAACAGATTAATGGTTTCACATATAATAAAATATTTCACAATGATAGTTCATATTTAATAATTTCACATAAAATCCCTTTTCTGTTCTACATTGTATATGGAAATGTTTCTCTCCTTTTTTTATGTTCAATACATTCAGAATAAAAAACAAAAAAAATCCAGTCTTAAAATAACAATCTCATTCAACACAAAAACAACTCATAAAATTTAAAACGTTCATATACCTGGCCCAAAAGAAGAAGCTGGTCTGCACACTTCCTTGTATGATCGTAAGTTGACCGTTTTGCTTCTTGTAGATTAACCCTTTCCAGTTGAAATTTCTACAGAACAAAATTATTTACTGAAACTTGGATCATAAGTACATCAGATCATCAATATTACAATGCAAAAACTGTAACACTTGGCAAAACAATTTTATTAAATGTTTCTTTGACTCCTTGACTATGTTTGCCCCCATATGAAAAAAAAAAAAACTGGCTTGTTTGGAGGTAAGAGATATAAAAATGGTGAATAAAGTTTTAGTTAGATCTTGAATAACAATGAAGTTCAAAACCAGAAAATTCAAAAAAATCAAGAAAAGTAGATTTTAATTTAATGATCTAAAGGAAGAAAATTGTAAGAAACTTTGAGTTAAAAATATGAGAAGCTGGGCCTATGAAACAAAATGTTGCATATCCTGCTAGGCAGAGTCACTATGTTTGTTGGTTTTGTCTGTTTTTCCCTGTGACAAGGAAGGATTCAATTGGGGTGGGTGATAGGAGGCTATATATGAAAATAAGTGTGATGTAAAAATGTAAAAAATCGGCAATTTTCTTATCAGCACCTATTATGTTCTAGGCACTACAGAAACAAAGAGAAAGATGGCACAATTCCTGCCTCTAAGGAGATGAAATTCTCTAAGGGGAGGCAATATATACTCAGACAAGTGTGTACACATATGTATATGAAATGGTATGTCATACGTGAAAAAAGCAAGGACTCTTTGCTTGGACCAAAAAAAATGTATGAAGGAAAACACTGTGTAATAAAGTTGGCAAGGTAGTTTGGAGTCAGCTTGTGAAAGATTTTAAATGCCTATCAGAAGAGTTCATATTTAACCACGGAGGTAAAAGGGAACCATGGAGTATACTGGGGAGTGACATGGTCAAACCTATGCTTTAGTAATATCACTTTGGTAGCCGAGTGAAGGAGGGATTAGAGCATAAAGGGATAAGGCAGGGAAACTAAGAGGAGGCTATTACAACAGTCTACTGACAAAGCTATAAACATTCAGAATTATAATTTTAAAGAATTAAAAAAAAACTACAATACCTGAAAATATGAATTTTCACAGAGTATGTCATAACAAATATCCAGTGGGTTGGTCACCTTATCCTGAGGCAGGGAAAAATTATCAGTGTCTGTTGAGCTCTCTGATTTTTCCTGGGATAAACTGTGCAAATAGTGGGCAGCAACAGTCCAGAAATGCAGCTCTGATTCATCACCATACAGCCTGAGAAGCAAAAATCAAAGCCTGTGCACAGATACATATGTACAGGAGACGTTCACGAAGCTGCAGTTCCTTCATACTACCCAGCAGCATATGAAGCTACAATACAGCAGGGTGGCCGTGCAACAGACCTCCCTCACAAAATTCAATGGGCAGCCTGACTTGGTGGATAGCTGTAAGAATGGCAATATCTTTTAAACACATCCTATTTCTCTGCTATTGCCTGCCTTTATTTCCAGGTTTAAATTTATGACTCTTCTGGTCCAAGGAAAAATCCTTTCAACAGAGTTCTACAGCTGGACACAAAATAATTGATCACAATTCATTTGTAGTTGAAGTGTTGAACTTATAAAAAGAACTCTGGGTTTAATTCTATCAACAACACTTTCTGGCTGTTATGACTACTAGGAGCAAGGGAATTATCTTCTCTTTGAGTCTCAGTTTCTCCATCTGCAAAATGGAGGTAATATCTATCTCACAGGGTTGGTGTAAGGATCAAGTGAGTTATAATATTTAAAGAGCTTTGCAAATCTTAAATGTCAGATTTTTAAATCTAGAAAACTATCAGATTTGAGTAGATTTATTTCACATTATAATACAAAGCTTCCCCTGAGTTATTGGTTACATTATATATAGAAAGCATTCACTACTTTATATTCTAGGCAGATAAACTTTACACTTAAACTTTTTTAAATAAGAAGCTAAACTTGCGTGAGGCTACACAAGGTCACCTGCAAAGTTACAGATTATTATTATTTTTTAAAGCAATTGGGGTTAAGTAACTTGCTCAAGGTTACATGGCCAGTTATTTCTGGGTGTGGTGCTAAGTATCAGAGCCCAGATTCGATCCCAGGTCATCCCGACTCTGGGGCCGGTGCTCTTACTCACTGAGCCACCTGGCCACCCCAATTATTTTTGTTTTAAGTATGTGATAGTATTAATGGAAAGCATGATGAATCTGAAGTAAGAAGACCAAGGTTTGAATCCCATCTTCGGCACATACTACATGTGTGACTTCAAATGAGTCATTTATCCTCTGATTCTTAATTTTCTCATGTTTTAAATTTTAATATAAAATTTTAAAAAATGGATAAGTGGAACCCATAAGTCCCTTTAAATATTTCATCCTATGAAATGACCTTTAAATGTTACTGATTTGACTATCAGACTAGAGTTTTGCTAAGAAGGCAGGGTACTTTCATCTTGATAATGCAAATAGGGAAAAAAAATTATCACACATGCTCATTTTTTGCAAAAGACCAACAATATCACTCCTACATTTGCCTTCTCTATTTCTACCGTTATGCTTTCCACCTCACAACTTTCCCCATTGCAGTTTCAATTTATTGCAGGTTGGCATAGCAAATGAAATGGAAGGCAAGCAGACGACATAGAACCTATGACCAAATACTTAAGCCAAAACCTTTTTTTTTTAAAGCAATTGGGGTTAAGTAACTTGCTCAAGGTTGCATGGCCAGTTATTTTGTGTGGGTGTTAAATATATGAGGCCAGAACTGATCCTGGGTCTCCCAACTCCGGAGCTGGCGCTCTTACTCACTGCGCCACCTGGTCGCCCCCTTAACCCAAATTTTACAATAAAATACTGTAAACATCCCATAAAAGAAAAAGGTCATTTTTTTCCTCTGGTATAAAGGGAGGGTCAAAAAATTTTATGCAGATTTTCCAGACTATGAGGGTGCTGTGTGCCCTTACCCTCCACGATGTGGAAGGGATAACTACTCTTGTACTAGACTAAATCCACAAATTTGTATTGTCCAATCTGTACAGGGTCCTTGCTAAATTGAGTCAATCCTTTCACTCCTCTTTAACTGATCCTCTGGGCAGGTAGGTAGGTGGCAGAGTAGATGGAGTACCAGGCCTGAAGTGAGAAAGATTGATCTTCCTGAATTCAAATCTGGCCTCAAGACACTTACTAGCTATGTGACCATGGGCAAGTCACTATACCCTGTTTGCCTCAGTTTCCTCATCTGTAAAATAGCTGGAGAAGGAAATGGCAAACTACAGCAGCATCTTAGCCAAGAAAACCCCCAAAGGGGTCACAAAGTGTTGGACACAACTGAAACAACTGACCAACAACTGATCCTCTGTTCCACTCCAAACCACAACTGTTTCAAACTTCGCCTCTCACAACATTCCTCCCTTCATCCTCTTAGCAAGGCTAGACCTAGCTAGACTTCATGCTCCCTTCAGGATTTTGTCCTACATATCTCCTCTTCTTCCCTGTCAGTCTCTCAGGAAAGCTCACCAAGCCCTGTGTATCCTCTTCCTCTCAATCACTTCTCAAAGCCTTGCATGCAATCTAGCTTCAGACCTTATTACTTGAGTGAAACTGTTCTTTACAAAGTTAGTAATGATCTCTTAACTGCCCAATCTGATGGACTTTTTGTGAATCCTGACCCTTTGTGACCTCTATGTAGCATGTGACACTGCTGAGCACTCTCCTCTCCTAGAGTCTCTCTCCTCTGTGAGTTCTGGGGACATTGTTCTTTTCTGATTCCCAACCTTAGTCTTCTTTGCTGGATTATTATGAACACCATGTGTCTTAATTGAGGATCCATCCTGGGCCCTCTCCTTTTTCCATACTCTCTCACTTTGTAACCTCATCCTTTCTGCAGATAAATCACAGATCTCAATATTCCACCCATTAGCCCAAATGCCTATTAGATCTTTCCAACTGGATGTCTCGTTGTTGTTGTTCAGTTGTGTCTGACTCTTTGTGATCCTGATGGGGTGCTTGGGATCTATGTTTGTAAAATCAATTTGTAATACCACTTTGTAGCATCAGTCTGTAAAACCAGTTTGTAAAATCACCTCCCCCCCAGTATCTGAGCATTAACTCTGCCCCTTCTCTACCCCCCGCTCCCCAGCTAGAGAGCAATAACTCTGCCCAGCAATAACTATCTTAGCTTGGAACAATAACAAACTATTCCTATGAATCCTTCACTAAAGTATCTATAAACATTCCAGGTTATGCAATTATTATCTCCCCCTTGTACAGTGTCCCTCTGCCCCCATGAATCCTTCAGGACCCTATCTCTGGGTTAACGCCTTAGCCTATTATCCACACACTGAGTCTCCGTTAGCCTTGGTTCCCAGACATCAATCTTGTCAAACATGACACTGATGGGTGATGGACTGGGCACTTCTCTCTCAGTCAGCCCTTTCCCAGTGAATCATGGGCAATACGCCTGAGCAGTTACATTAAAAATGCATGTTCCTTTAAACACTGGCTCCACCTTAACTCCTCCCTAATCCCACCCTTAATCACCTAGTTAGCATAATTGGCACAGCTTCTACTATGGATGATTCTATGTAAATCTTAATTCTACCCCTCTGAGGTTGCAAGTCCCCTAAGGATCCTTGCCTGCTGTAAGGCGTATAATAAACTTTTACAACTCTGACTCCAACAACTGCTTGGGCCTACTGAATTCTTTCAAAACTGAATCGAAGGCTTTCTGGTCTTAGATAAGATCAGAGTTCCTGCTGAACCTATTAGGAGCCATCCCTCATCAATCCCACTAACCACAGCGTTCCAGGTCCTTCTGTCCTCCACCATCTCTTGAAGTCCATCCAAGTTCATGCTTGTTATTTCCATGATACTATCTATCCTGGTGTCACCTCTTCCTTTTGCCATCCATCTTCCAAAACAAGAGGGCCTTTTTCAATGATGCTCATCTTCTTGTTAGGTGGTCAAAGTATTTAACCTTCAGCTTCAGTATCTGACCTTTCAGTGAATATCTTGAATTAATTCCTTTAAGTATTGACTGATTTGATCTCCTTGCTGTCCAAGGGATTTTCAAAAGTCTTCTCTAGGACCACATCAAATTCAGTATCATTATCCTCCTCCCTCTCCCTAACTGCTATTTCTGTGGAGGAAAGCACTAACTTTCCAATGACTCAGGTAACACAACCTCAGTGTATGCCTCACATTCTATCTCTCACTTATTCCACATACCCAATCAATACTGTACTGTTCTTTATAACTCCACAGCACCTCTCACACAGTTATGATTCTCATTAAGCCCTCATCACTTCTCACCTTGACTAAATAGCAATGGCTTCCTAATTGGTCTCCATGCTTGAAGTTTCAATCTACTCATTCACTTTCCACACAAATGCCAAATTGATTTTCTTAAGCTTCATGTGAAGTGACCAGGTCACTTCTCTGTCCAGTCAGCTCTCATGGCTCTCCAGAATAGGCAGCCCAGTGCTTGAGAGCAGAAAGTGTTTTTCTCTCTCCAGTGCTCAGCACAGTGCTGGCACAAAGAAAGTGCTTAGTAAATGCTGTTGTTGTTGATGATAGTTAGCTATTTTCTACAACTATAAACTCTTCAGTAAGGCATTTCAAATCCTTCACAACTGAGCTCAGTCCCAACTTTCCTGTCTTCTTATATATTATTCTCCTTTAAGTGCAAACTGGCCTTCTTACTGTTCTTCATAAATAACAACCCACATCTGATCTCTGAGCTTCAGCACTGGCTCTCTCTTATGCCTGGAATACCCTCCATACTCATCCTTGCTTCTGTTAATTCCTAGTGTCTATCAAGATTCAATTCAACTGATACCTTCTACAAGAATTCCTTCCCAATCCCCTTTACTGCATCCCCTTTCCTGACCCAATTACTTTAGCTCATAGAAGCCTATATATTTTTCTCCTGTTATAATGAGCAGGAATTGTTTCACTTGACAGAAGTCAGTGTTGGAGGGGCTTCAGAAAGGCAGGCACACAAATAGAGAATTGGTGGAACTATGAAATCGTCCGACTATTTTGCAAGGTCATTTTGAATTGTGCTAAGAAAGTGACTAAAAACCCCTATCTACTGACTTGGAGATCTCACTGTTAGGCATATACCCCAAGGAAGTCAAAGACAGAAAGAAAAGTCCTACATTCACCAAAATATTCACAAAATATATCACTTTTTGTGACAGCATACAACTGAAAATAGTCAATGATTAGAGAATGACTAAATAATCATGGTACAAAAATGTAAGAGAATACTAATGTTCCATAAGTAATGATGAATATGAAGAATCCAGAGAGATATGGGAAGACTTACACGAAGTAAGCAGAATAGGAAAACAATGTCAAAAGAAGAAAACTGACAGTGAATGCTATCTAATAATAATGACCAAGCTTGGCCCCTGAAAAGAGGTGAGACATCTACCCTCCTTCACTGCAGAGGTCAGAGATTATGGGTATAGAATATTGCATATGATGGCAGACATATTTTATGTATTTATGTATTCTGATTTAACTATATTTTTCCTTTTACATTTTCTTTTTGTTAAACAAATTTTCTTTTAGTTAAAAAGATCAGTATTATGTAGTAAAGGCAGGAGATATATTCAGAAATTAATAAAACAAAAGTAAATAAATTAGCGTTGATATATAAATTCTTTAAGTTAACAGTAGGACTTAACTAAATGTCTTAACTAAATGAAGGCACTAGGTTTGAAGTTTCTTCCAACTTTTGATACTATGGTTCATAAAAAAGCTCAAAGAAAACAAAAGCAAAATTATTCATTGAAGTTTATGAAAATCCACTAAGTATATACAATGTTACCTTGCAACAAGTAGGCATCTCTGCAAGACTGTAAATTCAGGATCAAGTAAGAGCCTCTTCAGATCACTGCAAACAGGAAGTCATACCAACATAAAAGAGAATTTGAGATAAACAGTAGAAGAATAAGAATTCCAAATTGTTGGAAGAGAGTTACTAGAGAACATTTTTATACTGAAAAATCCTATGCAAAATAAGAAGATTCAGAACCTGAGAAAGTCAGAAAAATTACCATTTCATAACTGAAACTTCACCAAACCTTAAACACTTAGATATTTAAGTACAAATTCCAACTTTGCCCGCTATAATTAATACCTGGTATGTACATTTTAGGGTTGGTGTAGTAGTCCCTATAAGCTACTGCCTGGTGTTATAAGATTCTCTTCACAATGGTTAACTCTTACAACATTTAAAATTCATGATTTTCAAAAAATTACAAGAGTAATAAAATACAGTTATTGATTTAATTGTTATTTTGACAATTTTCAGGTGCAGAATATGCAGAGAAGAGGAAATTGTTGTATTTCTTTTGAAATTGTTCTAGGTTATAGAAGAAAGAGATACTGTTAATATAACTAAATAGGAGTTTTATACTTTATTAATCCAAGTCAAGTAAGGGCATAGATTTTTTAAAAACATCTATTAATTTCAAAGATAAACATTAGTATCTAGATACTGATATTAATAACAGATATTTTGAATTATGAAATATAACAAATCCGAGTAAAATTAGCTTAGTAAATAATACAATTTTCTATGGCCAATGTCTATTAATAAACAAAATTAATACATTTTTATTTTTTACTAATTTCCTACTAATCTTCTATTTCTATGCTGATATTATCAGAGCAATTTAATACTGAAATCTTAACTTGCCTAATATAGATTTCTCTGTCACAGCAGAAATGACAAAAGCAAATTTTCTAAAAAAGAGCTGGTTCTCAACAGATTATTTTATGCTTATAGTAGTATAAAATTTAGAAAAAAAACCCAAATTATGCTGCTTTGTTCTTTCATAATTTCATTTCTTCAAACAAAATATAATTAAAGAATGCTTACTTAGACAAGGAATTCAACTGTTCTTGAAGCTGATTTTTAACATCTTCATTTTCTGGATAGTCACTATAGAAAAGATTAAAAGTTAATACATTTTCTCATATGTCACAATTATCTAATTCTTAACTACAATATACATACACATGGCCAGTTCATATGAAAACCCATTTAAAGAAAATGTTTATGACTATTTTCTACAAGATATTTACTAGTATCTTAAGTTCACAGGTGGTACATGTCTCATGAAAAGGATACTACAGTGACCTACCAGTGTAGAAACAATAGGAAGAAAGACATTTTGGTTTTTGATGAAGTCATTACTGGTTCTTCATGAGCATTATGACTTCCTTTTCTAAATGTTCACTAATAATCTCTATAAAAATATTTTAGAATTTTACCAAGAACGGAATTCAAATTCAAGGGCCTATATTTTCTGGGTTTCATTTTTTGGGCATCCCATCAATTTTCAATTCTTTGCCAGCACAAAAAGAGCTTCTATAAATTTTTTTTTTTTACATATAGATCCTTTTCCTTTTTTTTTTTTTTTTTGATCTCTCTGGGATATAGACCTAGTAGTGGTATTGCTGGGTCAAAGGATATGCACAGTTTTATAGCCATTTAGGTACGGTCCCAAATTTTTATATAGAATAGCTGGACCAGTTCACAACTCCACCAACAATGTATCAGTGTCCCAATTTTTCCACATTCCCTTCAGCATGTGTTATTTTCTTTTTGTGTCATGTTAGCCAATCTGATAGGTGTGAGGTAGTATCACAGATTGCTTTAATTTACAATCCTATAGTCAACAGTCATTTGGAACATTTTTTAATGTGATTATTGATAACTCTGATTTCTTTTTCTGAAAACTACCTGCTCATATCCTTTGATTATTTATTATTTGGAGAATGGTTTTTATTTTTATAAATTTAGTTCAGTTCCCTATGTTTGAGAAATGAGGTGTTTATCAGAAAAAATTTGCTGCAAACATTTTTTCCCCAGTGTCCTGCTTTCCTTCTAATTTTGGCTGAACTGGTTTTCTTTCTGCACAACCTTTTTGATTTCATATAATCCATTTTACTTCCATGATCATCTCTATTTCATTTGCTCATAAACTCTTCCATTTTCCACAGATCTCACAGTAAATTTTTCCATGTTTCCTAACTTACTTATGTTATCACCCTTTATGTCGAAATCAGTTCCAGGGGTAGGGAATTTGTGGCCTTGAGGACACAGGTTCCCCATCCCTGAATTATCCACTTTGATCTATTTTGCAACGTGCTGTGAGATGTTGGTTATGCCAAGTTTCTTCCAAACTGTTTTCTAGTTATTCCAGCAATTTTTGTCAAATGCTTAGGTTCTACCCAAAAAGTTTGGATCTTTAGGTTTATCAAACACTAGATTACTAAGGTAATTTATTACTGTGTATTGTGTACCTAATCTATTCGATTGATCCACTACTCTATTTCTTAGTCACTACCAGACTGTTCTCATGATTACTGCTTTCTAATACAGTTTGAAATCTGGTACTGCAAGGCTGCTTCCTTCCTTCACATGTGAGTTTTGGGCCTGCCTCCATTCGTGTGTCGAAGATTTCTCTTTCTGACCTCCTAAGTTGCCTTGGGCTAGAAAATGCCTCACTTTGACTTTTTGTTGGTTCTGCCATTCCAGAAACTGATCTGAGGCTTTATTTTAAAGTTGGTTTCGAGAGGAATGTTGGAAGAGCTCCGCTGAGTGCTTCCTCTATTTGGCCACCTTGGTTCTCTCCCTGGGAGTCTTTGGTTTTTTTTGCTTTTTTTGGAGGGGGGAGGGCAGGGCAATTGGGGTTAACTGACTTGCCCAACATCACATGGCTAGTAAGTGTTAAGTGTCTGAGGCTGAATTTAAACTCAGGTCCTTCTGACTCCAGGACCGGTGCTCTATTCATTACACCACGTAGCCACCCCCATCCCTGGGATTCTTAGTTAACATTTTTAATGCCTGCTTTTAGACTAAATAAACTTTTTTTTTCTCTTTTTTTTTGCCTTATGTGGGGAAAATGAACTCAATACATAATGGGATTTTAAAGGAAAAAAAATGAATATTTCATGTTGACCACGCTTTCTTTATACCTTTGTGGATAGTAAGCAACTATACAATCTATGTAAATAAATTAAGAGATCCTAAGAAAAATCTCTACTGTCCTTTGTTGGACATCACTCATTTATGTCTTTGTATCTTCCATATCCCCTAAAAAACTGTAGGTATTCAATAAATAAAGGTTTATTTAACAACCTCAAAACCAGTCTCATTATGAATGATTTTTTTTTTTGGATTTTTGGAGGTGGGAGGGCAATGCAGTTGGGGTTAAGTGACTTGCCCAAGGTCACACAACTAATAAGTGTTTAAGTTTCTGAGGCCTGATTTGAACTCAGGGCCTCCTGACTCCAGGGCCAGTGCTCTATTCACTGTATCACCTAGCCATCCTATTATAAATGAATTTTAATAAATGGGCCCCCAATTTTTCTTTATAATCTATGAATTCTTCACTAGCCCTAATTAGACTCCTTTCCATACATTTTAAATCTTCTGACTACCCAATATTAAGAACCTATAGTGGGGGCAGCTAGGTGGTACACTGAATAGAGCACCAGCCCTGGAGTCAGGAGAACCTGAGTTCAAATCCGACCTCAGACACTTGACACACTTACTAGCCATGTGACCTTGGGCAAGTCACTTAACCCCAATTGTCCTCCAAAAAGCAAAAAAAAAAAAAAAAGCTACAATGGAGAGTGATAAATGTACTCAAAATTCCCACTTAACCTTGTCCCTAAGCTTCTATCAGACTATTTTATATTTCTCTACTTTATTTTCCTTAGTCTCCTTATTTCTTTCAAGTCCTACACATGTAAGCCAATTTTATGATGTCCTTCAAATACTGAATAAAAACTAGGAAAAAAATAAATGAAAATGTAAAAGCCTTACACATGTGAAATATCCAAAGAATATTGTTCATTCCATGGCTGGTGTAGCAAGAATGCTTTTAAGGCTAAGGCTGCCCTTGGAACAAGGAGATAGGGACACCACACAGGTTCTGAAAGAAAAAAAAGCTTCCTTTTCCAAATGTAAAGATTACACACAAACTCTTAATGTTAAATATATACTGTATATGTATATATATATATGTATATATAAAATGTTAAAATGTATACAGCTTAAGGGCAACATACCAGTTATAGTAATTATAGTAATTTAAATTACTATAGCTGAATGGCATCTTGTGCCCAATTTTTCTGAAAATATATCAAGATAATATATAACTATGATCTTAATGTATCCTGTGATCAAACCTTTTTTCTTCAATGTTGGTGACATTTGTTATTTTGTTCAAATCCATGATTTCATAAGTATGGAGAACCCCAAATGCAGAAGTACCTTTCACTTGTGGAGATAATCAAGGCTTAACTGTCTCTGAGGTTTTACTGTGACAGTGTGAGATTAAGTAATTTATTTATGGTCACATACCCAGTATGTGTCAGAGGAAGGACTTGAATATCAGTTTTCCTGACCCCAAGGCTTGCCCCCTGTCTATTTTGCCACACTGTCTCTCATAACACATTAGCATACTTTTATATATTATGATGTGTTTAACATCTATTAAAAAAGGAACTATTTTCCCAACACAACAATAATTCACATTTGCATACTTCTTTATGAATTACAAGGTACTTTTTCTTACAAAGTCCCTATGTGATAACATAAGCATTTCTCTTATTTACATAGGAATGTATATATGAGAAAATTAACTTATTTAGGAGAATATTCCAGATAAGACAACCCAACCCTCATAAGCTACAGACCTCACAATACTTCACCCTGCCTTGAAACTATCTCCCTCACCTCTTGTAGTACCCTTTATCCTGAGGTCTTTTAAATAAATAAAATTTAGATAATAATTATTCATTTTATTGCCTACATCTCCATCTCCACTAAGATATGATTTTATCTCTTTCATCTCACCATGACTGCAAAATGTTCTTTCTCCGTGATGTTTAATTCTGAAATAATTCTCTCCGTTCAAAATCTTTTGCCTTTTCATCCTTTATGGTGCCTTCTTCCTCCTGAACCTAGATTTTGTCCTTACCTTGACCTCCAGCTCCTCAATATTCTTTCATATTCTTTTAGGCCTATTGCTCTCGCTCTGAATTCACTTTCTGCTCTTCATTCTTTTTCTATATATAACTCGTTCAACTGTGTATTACTCCCATCATGAGTCCCTTGTCTTACCACTGTTAACTTACCCTGTCAATCCTCATACCTGTGTCATCTCCTATGTGACTGAATGCCTCTGGAAGTCATGCCCTTGTGACAACTAGAATACATCTTACCTAACCTCAACTCAGCCTCTCACCACTGCTCAGCACTGCTTAGACACTCCTGCCTGATTGACTCTTGCTCCCATCAGAGGCTACTAAAAATTTTCACCCTCAAGGTTTCAATGCCAACTGCATATCTCTCAGTAGAAAACCTCAGCTCCTCCATTATTGAGAAAACTAAGACTATGTAGCTTAATCTTGCCTTCTTGACTCCACATCTCAAACTCCTATGTATATCTTCGCCACTCTTTTCTCTTTTGTGCTAATCTCCAAGAAGGAAGCAGGACTTCTCATTGCAAGGCCACATCTTTTAATTTTTGTCCTTTTGCCAGTCCTCATACTTCTTGAATTCACTGAAGCTTCTTTTTTTTTTGCTTTTTTGGAGGGCAACTGGGGTTAAATGACTCTCCCAAGGTCACACGGCTAGTTTTTGTGTTAAGTGTCTGAGGCCGGATTTGAACTCAGATCACCTGACTCCAGGGCCAGTGCTCTATTCACTGTGCCACCTAGCCGCCCCTCTCTGAAGCTTCTGACATGGTCAATCCCCTACTTAATATGAACATTTATTAAGGTCCTCCTGTATATAGGCAGTGTGGAGAAAGAACTGGCCTCAGAATCATAAAGCTTTGATTTCAAGTCTTGCCTTTTACACATACTTGTAGCTGTGTAGAGGATGGGGAAGTGAGGAGAAATTTTAGGTAGTAAGACCAATAAGGAAGCCACTACAATCATCCAAGCAAAAGGTGCTGTAAGAATGAACTAAGGTAGTGATTGTCAGTAGAGAGAACTATTACATATAAGATGATGCTACAGTGGTAGAAATGGCAAGATTTAGCAACAAATGAGAAACCTGGAGTGGGAGAAAGCTAGCAGTTTATGATAATGCCAAGAAAATATGCCCAGGGGACTTGAAGAACAGCGGTACCTTCAAAATAGACAAGTCTGGAAAGGGGGTGGGTTTTGGGGAAAAAAGAATAAGTTCTATTTTGGATACGCTGAATTTGAGATGCTACTAGGACAATCAATTTGAAATGTCCAAAAAATAGTTAATGATGCTGAAGTAAAACCACATGAGAAAACTGTGGGTGGGTCCCAAGCTCTGTCCCCGGATCTTGTGTCTTCTCTTTCATCAGCATCTGTGGTTTCATAATCGTTTTTGTGCAGATGATTCACAGGTCTAGTTTTCTCTTGTGGTTTAACTAACAATCCAGCAAAGAAGAAGATGGAGCAGTCAGACAGGTAGAAGAACAAGGATAAAGCAGCATTATGTAAATGCAGAGAAAGTAAGCATGATTAACAGAGAGAAAAAGGGTGATCAACAGTATCAAATATGCAGAGACCTAAAAGATGAGGACTGAGAAAAGACAGTAACACTTGATAATTAAGAGACTGGCAACATTGGTTACAGTGATAAGTTGGAAATCAGATTACAAAGGACTGATAGGTGAGTTAGAAGAGAGGAAGTGGAGGCACCAAATGCGTATGGATAGTTTTTTCTAGGAGTGTGACTGAGAAAGGGCTTTGATTTTCCATTAGAGATTAAAAGGAAAAAAAACCATAAAAACCTAGAAGAAATTAAAGCTCTGGAGCAAAGAACTACAAGGATAATACTTCAAGAGAAAGCAAAAGATTCCTTAAAAACTAGAGGGGAAAAAACAGAAGCCAATGACTCCATGAGTCAGAAGTAAATATTTAGAACAAAGTCAAAGGCTTGAAAAGAAAAGTAATATAAGATATCTAATATAAAAAAATAACTCATGGGGAATATAGATCAAGGAGAGATCACTGATGGATTAAATGGATTCCCTGAAAACCATAATTAAAAAATAAAGTGGGCACTGTTTTTCAGTAATCAATAAATGAAAAGTGTCCAGAACTATTACAATTAAAGGACAAAGTCAAGATTGAAAGAAATTAAGATTGGTGGAAATTACCTCCTGAAAGAAACTATAAAAAGAAAAAGTCTAGGAATGCAACGGCTAAGCCCCAGCACTCCCATGTCAAAGAAAGAATGCTGCAAACATCCAGAAAGAAGGTTCAGATACCAAGCAACAACAGTAGGATCACAAGAGTGGCAGCTTCAATCATAAGGAAATGTGAGGAAATTCTGGAATACAATATTCCAAAAGGCAAAAGTGATAGGCTTACAACCAAAAAGAATTTATTCTGCAAAGCAGATTATAATTCTCTAGTGGCAAAAAATAAACCTTTAACGGATTAGAGAATTTTGAAGCATTATGATGAAAGGAACTGAGTACAAGAACTCTGAAGTACCAACACAAGAATCAAGAGGAATTCAGAAAGATGTATTTTATTTGTGTCATTGGAAGGGACTATATGATGATGAAGGGCTAAGAAGAAACAAGTATCCTTGTAGAACATTAATGAATTTAGAGTGAATTAAATAAGAAAAATAGGGGAAACTGGGTAGACTGGCTCTCTGAGGGTTTTAAAAAGTGAAAGGAAGGTAAAAAGCATACCAGTGTTAGAAAGGAGGAAGCATTTGGGACTTGCTACTTTTCATAACTGGAATTGGTGGGAAAAGCAGAGAAACAGGAAGAGATTGAGAATGCAAGTACACGTGAAACTCACTCTTATCTGAAACAGACAAGGGAAGGTTAAATGCATAACAATCTGGTGTAGAAATGCATCAAACTCAACCAGGAAACAAGTGAGAATAGTTAGAAGGCGTCAAGAGTGAGGATAATACTGGGGAGGGAATAGTCTCAAACTAAACAAAATTACTGAACAAGACTGAGGGATTAGAACAAAAAAAAAGAAAACAAAATCTAAAGGGTGGATTGCCTCTTATTTGGAGAAGTGTTGAATACGTTCTAGATGAATGTAATATATGTTGTGCCATAAATAATGACAAAAGAGATAGTTTCAAACAATCCTACGTAGCATGAACTGATGCAAAGTGAAGTGAGAACCAGAACAGTTAATACAAAGACAACAAAATTATAAAGAAAATTAAGAAAAATTAAGAACTTTATCTAATTTAGTGCAATAACCAACTATGTCTTCTGAGGACATATGATGAAGCATGTTACTTTCCTCCAGATAGAAAGGTGATGGTCTCAAGGCGCAGAAAGAAATGTAAATTTCTGGACATGGCTAGCAAGTGAGTTTGTTCTGCTTGACCAGACTTATACTTGCCACAAAGTCTGGGATTTTTTTCTCCCCTTCTTTTGGTTCTTAATTGAGGCAGAAGGTTTTGAGGACAAGTGGAGGTTTTAACAGTGATATTAAAAAGAGGGCCACTGAAACATTTTTTTCAAAATGAAAAGCAGAAATTCATAAAAGTATAGAAAAGAAGGACAATTTTGTAAACAATGTGGGATTATATGCTTTTTTAAAAGAAGCAATAAAAGATGATAACTCATGAAACCATGAATGAGTAATGCTTTTATTTCATGTTCTGAATTAATTTTTTTTACAGGTTATGTCAAGTAAAATGGCTACCTCTCTATTAGAGATTAGAGGGCGAGGTAAAAACACTTTTGAGATGAAGAAAAGGGGAAAAGAGCAATACCATGAGCATGGCAACTTTTTTTTTTTTCCAAGAAAGTAACAGGTTAATGCCCAGGCTGAAGATGAGGTAAAGAGTTTAAAGAGTTGTGGGAGGCTTGATGAAGAGTAAAACCTTAATAAATACCTGGTACCATGATCTGATTGTTATACACTTCCCCTCACATATCCTGCTGTCACATAATACTAAGCACACTCAAAATAGGACCGATCATCTTCTCCCTTTAATTCCTCCTCGTTACCAAACTTCTTTCATTCTGCTGAGGGTGCAACAATTCTCCCCTGGCACCTATGTTCAAAGTATCAGAATTATCTCTGATTCTTCTTCCCTTACCCTTATCCTATACCCTATATTCATTTACTAGGTCTTGCCTATTCCTCTCCTCCCAAATCTTTCACATCTGCCTCTTTCTTTTGACTCAAAGGGCCATCACCCTTGTTCAAGTCATTCTTACTTTTTTCAGAGATAATAAAAAAGCCTCTGAACTGGCCACCTTACTGCCATCATCTCACTTCTGTAATCCATCTTCTATAGAGCTGCCAAAATAATCTAACAAAGACACAAGTTTCACCGTATCTCTCTCTCTTGCTCAAAAACTTGTTAATGAAACATAAGACTCATCATCTAGGGCAGCTATGCAAAGACAAATACTTTTTTGTCAAAAGGGAAGAAGACTGATGGTTTCAGAGCACAAGACAAGAAAATTAAATATATATAGAAATACTGTTGGAACAAAAAGTTCTCACTTCACAAATAACAATAAGACTGTTAACAGATCACCAGATTTGTTGAATATAACCAAAAGTGGTTTATCTCACAACTAAATCTATGGAATGGTTAAGACCTAATCATAGCTTTAAAAGATCTTCCTCACATGAACTAGATCAACAGTTTATTGACAAAGAAGTATTAAACAGTTGAGTCAAATGGATATATTTACAGAAACAAAAATATTTATTATAGCAATTCAAGAACAGATAAATGTCACCAGAAATTACAGAAAAATTAATTTTTAATAAGCTCAGATTTATCAAGTGATGTAATTTAATAAGCAAAGAAAAGTGGGGGGAATGATGTAAATTAAGCAAAGGGGAGAAATGTGCAATATATTACAGTAGTTTGCAATAAAGAATAATCAAAATTATATACCAGTGGCCTATCTCACACACTTAGGCATGCTCTCTCTCTCTCTCTCTCTTCCCCTCACTGCCTCCTCTAAAACATCTTTGAAAAGGCCACAGACTGTACTGGAAACAGCATTATTACATAAAAAGCTTTGCTCACCACCATCTTGTATAAAGTAAGGTCAGAACATACCGCCTACTGAACATACCTGCCAGAACAGAGCAACACCACCTTCCACAGGGTTAAGGCCTCCCTCTGTAGACATCCTCCCATTCACTAAAACTATGACTAGATTTATTCTCCAATGGTTAGTATACTCTTATCCCTAGTAAGTCTCCCTATCCCAGTGACACTGAACCACCAACTGCCAAAGAAGCAATTTCCTTACCCAACCTCACTCTGCTTCTCAGTCCCATCCACTTCAACTGAACCCCCACACATCCCACTCCATATCTGACTGTTCCTTTCTACTATGTCCTCTGGAATGCGTCTTCCATGATTAAACTTCCTCTGATTTGAAACCCCTTCCTTTCTCACCCATTCCATCTTGTGGCACTGACTCATTCCTTACAGGACTGTATCCATGGACACCCTTTTCCAGTTCAGAGCAAACCTTCTTTCTTATCACTAGATTCACTGATCCCAATGGGGGAGTCAGAATATTCCTCCATTACCAGTTTCAGACTTTCTTTCTACCATCATCACTCAGAAACTTTCCCTCTTACTCTATTCAGATTTATCACCAATCCAGATCCTGGTGGTCACTGTCAATTGACTTCTAAGACCTTCATCATTCTTCAATCAGTTCACTACCTCCCACACAGTCTTTCCTCTCCACCTCAACTCATACCCTCATACCAGGAGACTTCAACATGCAAGTTCATGTTCTCTGAAATATGCTACCTTCCCAGTCTTTTATTATTCTTAATTTCCACAACTACTCCTCCATTCCCACTATATAAGAGGATGGTCACACCTTGAGCTTGCCATCAACCGTGTTTCACTCCTGTATTCATGATCTCTGAAATCCTTCATGTGATCATAATCTTTTGTCATTTCATTTCTCCCTATGTCTTTTGACCCTTAACACTATTCTTCATTTTTATCACAGCTTCTAATCCTTCTAACCCTTAGTGCTTTTCCAGGCCATCACCCCAACACTGATTGCACTCCTCTCCTTTACCCATCTAAATCTCTTGGCAAACTCTTAATTCTACTCTACCTTCAATTCCTTTGATCATCAATCACATCTTTTGTTTTTAATGCTTTATTAACTTCCAATTTACATCATTCGTTTCCACCAGATTTTGAGTTACAAATTTTCTCCCCGTGTTTCCCCTACCCATCGCCCCAAAATAGCAGTCCCACAGAACATCCCCTCCTCCAATCTGCTCTCTCCCATACCCCTTTCGACTTTTCCAGTGGATCTCTATGCCTCCATGCCTGTATATCTTATTTCCCAATTAAATGTAAAATGGTATTAATAATAGTATATACACACACTTATATATATATATATATATATATTTGAATATTTGATTTTAAAACTTTCAATTCCAGATTCATTCCCTTCCTTCCTTTTCACCCACCCTTATTGGGAAGATAAGCAGTTCCACATAGGTTGTTACATGTGTGGCTAATGCAAAACAATAACACAGAAGATATATTGTAAAAGACTGACTATATTTCCCTCCCTCCTATTTCACCTCCCACTTGTTCTATTCTCTACTTTGATCCCATCCCTTTTCAAAAGTAGGTGCTCCCAACTTCCCTCCCCCCCAGCCTGCCCTCCCTTCCATCATTCCCCCTCTCATCCCCTTCCCCCTCAGTCTCCTGGAGGGTGAGATACCCTATTTAGTGTGTATTTCACTCCCTCCTCAAGCCAGATTCAATGGGAATAAGGTTGACCCATTCCCTTTTGCCTTCCTATTCTTCCCCTCCATTGTAGCCATTTTCCCTTGCCTCTTCTGTATGATAGCTTACCCCAATCTGTCTCTCCCCATCTCCTCTCATTATATTCCTCTCACCTCTTAATTTCACCTTTTAAGTATCATCCCTTCCTGTTAAATTGGTCCTGTGACCTCTATGTAGACCTGTAAACATATATACACACATTCACATATGTATTCATATGCCCATATACCTTCATATACAGACATATATATATATATATATACATATATATATTTCTAATTCCTTCAACCACTGAGAAAAGTTTCATAAGTTACAATTATTGTTTTTCCATGTAGGAATGTTAATAGTTCAACTTTGATAAGTTCCTTATGATTTCTTTTCCCTGTTTACCTTCTCATGCTTCTCTTGCTTCTTGTATCTGAATGTCAAATTTTCTATTCAACTCTGGTTTTTTCAGCAAGAATGCTTGAAAGTCCTCTATTCCACTGAATGACCATATTTTCCCCTGAAACATGATACTCAGTTTTGCTGGGTAGGTGACTCTTGGTTTTAATCCGAGCTCCTTGGACCTCCAGAATATCATATTCCAAGCCCTTCGATCCCTCAGTGTAGAAGCTGCCAGATCCGGGGTTATCCTGATTGTGTTTCCACAATATTCAAATTGTTTCTTCCTGGCTGCTTGTAATATTTTCTTTTTAATCTGAGAATTTTGGAACCTGGCTATAATATTCCTAGGAGTTTTCTTTTTAGGATCTTTTCAGGCGTGATTGCTGGATTCTTTCAACCTCTAAAAATTTTTGCCTCTGGTACTAAAACATCAGGGTAGTTTTCTTTGAGAACTTCCTGGAGGATGATTTCTAGGTTCTTACTTTGGTCATGGCTTTTAGGTAGTCCAATAATTTTTAAATTATCTCTCCTGGATCTATTTTCCAGGTCAGTGGTTTTTCCCATGAGATATTTCACATTGCCTTCTATTCTGTCATTTGTTTGGATCTGTTTAACAGCATCTTGATTTCTCATAAAGTCATTAGCTTCCATTTGCTCCAATCTAATTCTGAAGCAATGATTCTCCTCATTGAGCTTTTGAGATTCTTTTTCCATCTGGCAAATTCGACTTTTTAAGGCATTCTTCTCTTCATTGCCTTTTGAGCCTCCTTTGCTATTTGAGTCAGTCTGTTTTTTAAGGTATTATTTTCCTCACTCAGGCTGTTGACTCTCATTTCATAATTTTCTTGCATTGTTCTCATTTCTCTTCCCAATTTTTCCTCCACTTCTCTTATCTGCTTCTTAAGGCCCTCTATGGCCTGTAACCAGCTTGTATTTTCCTTTGAAGCTTTTGGTGCAGAAGTTCTGACTTCACTGTTTTCCTCCTGTTCCATGCTTTGCTCCTTTTTGTCCCCAAAATAGGAGCGTAATGTTGGAATCCTCTGTCTGCTTTGTTTCCTTTGCCTGCTCATTTTGCCACTCAATTACTTGACTTTTGGCCTTTTTGCCATAGTAGGACTCTGCCACCAGACAGGGGAGCTTTCATCCCAAATGCTGGGGTTTTCTCAGCTGCCGGAGGTGTTAGATGGGTGCCCTCTCTGAGGTCTCCACACGCTCTGGCAAGCTGGACTCACACCCCAGGACCTCCACCCTAGACTGCAATCCAGATCCAAGCAAGTTAAAGCAAGAGCGATTACCCCTCAGACTGGTGCTTGGTCCCCCTACACTCTGCAGGCCAGGAGCTGAAGCTGCCATGTGGCACTGGCTGGCTGTGCCGGCATCTCAGCGACTTCTCGCCCCGGGGGTAAAAGCCAGGCACTCCCACTTACTGGTCCCAAAGTCCAGACTGTATTGACCTCTCACTTTGTCCTTCGCATCTATGTGTTGATAAATCTAGAAATGGCCACAGCTGCTGCTGATATGGAGTCCCTCTGGCCAGCAGCTGGTCAGGCCCGCCCTGGGGCTAAAGCCTTGGGGCTGGGTTCCGCTCCCAGAGCACTGCACTGGCTGCTTGCTGCTGGCCTGCTGGGCTGTCCTCGGCGGGAGGTTAACTTCTCTGTGTCATTTTATGGGTTCTGCAGCTCCAAAGTTTGTTTAGAGTCCCCTTTTTACATGGATTGGGGAAGGTGGAAGCCCGAGCCGCAGGAAGGTCGTGCTTCTACTCCACCATCTTGGCTCCATCATCAATCACATCTTTCAAAACCCAAGCTCTAGCTTATTCCTACCATCTTCCTCCTTTGCTCCTGTTCCTATATGGCTAAACGTAGCAGGAGGAGATCGCCTATTAATGTACACTGGCTTCACTACAAATGTGTTACATAATGTCAACTGCGAGCTCAATGCAGAAAGGCAGTATTTCTCCTCACTAATCAATATTCTGTCTCACATCCTCTCAGCTAAGGATCTCACTTCATACTTCACCAAAAACACTGAGATCTTCTCCAACAGACTATTCCCCTTTATCACCCCCACTCATTTTTTCCCTGTCTACAAAATGTCCATGTCTTCCCCATCCTTTAAAAAAAAGTTTATTTAATTCTACCATCTCTGCTCCTGTCCTCGATCACTACTGCCCTTCTCTGCTCAATTCCCTATGAATTCGTATTGACACTTCCTCTCTTCTGATGTCTCTGCAATCTGTTTCCTGACATCATCATTAATTGAAACTGTTTTCTTTAAAGTTACTAATGATTTATTAATGGACAAATATAATTACTTCTTCTCAACTGTTAGCCCTTTTGACCTCTCTGCAGCATCTAACATCTATTCCTGGATACACTCTTCTTTTGGGGTTTGACACTGCTCTTTCTTGCTTCTCCCTCCACATGTCTGACTCATCCTTCTTAGATTATCTTTGCTAAATGTTTATCCATATCATGTCCACTAACTGTGGGTCTCCTAAAAGGCTCAGTCTTGAGTGCTCTTCTCTTTTCTCTCTTAAACTCTCTCACTTGGTGATCTCAATAGCTCTCTATAGTGATGATTTTCAGAATGATATAATGAGTCCTAGTATCTCTACTGAGTTAAAATCATGTGTATTTCCAATTGCCTCTTTAACAATAAAAGTCAGATGGCCTATAGACATGTCAAACTTAATATGTCCAAAAGAAACATTTGTCTTTCACTCCAAACCTGCCTCTCTTCTTAACTTTTCTAGTACTATACATTACTTAACTTTCCTACCCTATTAGTTACCCAGGTCAGCAACCTCAGTGTCAGTCGGGTAGTTGTCAATAACCATTTATTTAGTGCCTGTTATGCTAGGTCCTGTGCTAAATAATGAGGATACCAAGAACAGTAAAAGACAGTTCTTACTTTCAAGGAACTCACAGTATAATGAGGGAAATAAAATGTACACAATTACATACAAAAAAGATACATACAGGATAAATTGTAGATAATTAACAGAGAAATGGCACTAAAATTAAGGAAGACTGGGAAAAGTAGGAGCAGTTGGAGATGAAGAGGGAGAACAATCCAGGAATGGGGGATGGCCAGTGAAAATGCCAGAAGACAGGATGACTTATGGAAGGAAAAGCAGGGAGTCCTGTGTCACTGGATCACAGAGTATAGACAGGGCAGAGGAAAGTTGGTTATGAAGAGCTCTGAATGCCAAACAGAGGATATAGAGGTGGTCAGAAACCACTGTAGGTTACTGAGTGGAGAGGCTGGGGAACTGACATGAAAATGTCAGACCTGCACTGCAGCAAGGTCACTTGGATAGCTGGAATGGGGAAGAGACTTGCAGCAGGCAGAGCAACCAGAAGGCTATTGCAATAGGTCAGGTATAAGGTAATAAGGGTCTTCACCAGGATGGTGGAAATGTCAGAGAAGAGAAGAGGGTGGATGAGGGATTCATGAAGATAAAATCAATAGGTCTTGTCAACAGACTGGATATAGCAGGGGAGTGAGAAAAGTGAAGGGTCAACAATGACACCTAGGTTATAAACCCAGATGAATGGGAGGATGTTGGTATCCTCAATAAGTAAGATAAAGAAGGAGAAAAAGATAATGAATTCAATTTGGGGCATCCTGAATTTAAGATGTCTATAGGACATTTAGTTTGAGATGTCCAATAAACAACAGATGTAAGTCTGGAGGTCAGGAAGAAGATCAGGAATGGAAAATATGGGAATCATCTGAATAAATATGACAACTGAATCCATGAGAACTGATGAAATCGCCAAACAAAACAGTAGAGGGAAAAGAATAGAGGGTCTGGGATATCACTTGTTGGTGGGTATGACTTGGATAAAAACCCAGTAAAGGAAAATGAGGAGTGATCAGATAGAAGAGACAGGAAAGAAGAATGTCGGGAAAACCTGAGATTTTCAAGGAGAAGAAGGTGATCAATGCTGTCATAGGCTGCATAGAAGTCAAGAAGTATGAGGACTGAGGAAAGTCATGAGATTTGACAATTGGGAAATCATTAGTAACTTTGGAGAGGGTGGTTTTAGTTGAATGATGAGGTCAGAAGTCAGACTATATAGAGTTAAGAAAAGAGTGAGAAGAAGAGAAGTGGAGGTACTAATTAGAGACAGCCTTCTCAAGGAGCTTGGCCACAAAAGAGATGAGAGATAAGAGCAGACAGGTAGCAGGGATGGATGGATGAAGTGAGGGTTTTTGAGAACAGGGGAAATATGCACCTATTTGTAGGCAACAGGGAAATAGCCAGGAGAATGGGAGAGACTGAAGAGAGAGAATGAAGATGATAGAGGGTCAGGTCAGTCTGCTGGAGAAGATGAGATTGAATGGGATCACTTTTGCACATAGAGAGGTTTATTTACCTTGGCAAAGAGAAGGGTCACCTGTTCATGTGAGATAGGGATGGAGGAGGCAATGGCAAAATGAGGGGAGAAGAGGGAGTTCTCAGCAAATGGCCTCAATTTTTTTCAGTGAAATATGAGGCAAGTTTCTCAGCTGAGGGTGGGAGGGAAGATCTGAGGAGAGGTAAAAAGGTATGGAAGAGCTGCTGTAGTGAGTAGGATAGAGAACCAATTAGGGAGGTATTAAAGGATTGCCCTGCAATAGTGAGCGCTCAGTTGATGTTATATAACAAAAATTTGTAAGGGACCAGTCATCATAGTTCTATGATTTTCTCCAGGTTTGTTCAGCAGTGTGTATGTACAACTGAAGGCAGAAGATGATGAGAGTAGCTGAAGCTCCAAGGCTGAGGCTTTGCAGGGCAAGTTTAATGGTATGATAAGGGGGTAAAAGACTCAAGAAGAAGACAATAGAGGTGAACCAGTTCACCAAGAGGTCAAGATGGGGAAGAGAAGAGAGTAGCTGGTATAGGGGTGATGGCCTGGGAGATGATTGAGGGATTGAAGGACTGGAGGTGATGGTGTGGACAAAGAATAGCGTTTGGGGTTGCAAGACAGAGTGAAAGATGGAATGACAACCTAGAGAAATCATGAATATGGAAGTGGTTCATCTATGGGTGATGGCAAGATCAAATGTATGACAACTCTGTGTATGGTTAAGGTGGGGAGGAGCAAAATATGGGAAACAGTTAAACTAAAGGACCCATGAGGTTGAGGTGTTTGAGGGAGTATCAACATGTCTGCCCCTCGGTATAAGACAGGACTTGAAGAAGAAAGACTAGCATCATGGAAAGTGACTGACAATATCGAACAGAATTCTGATTAGGTAACATAGTATATATGCACTGAATGAAAGTCAAAGGAGGAGAGGTTACTGAGTGATGGTAGCAAAAGAAGAGTCTGGACATGGCAATGGGGAGCAACTCCCCTAGTCCTGGGAATTGGGAAGAATCTGTCAAAGTACAGCCAGTGCTGCAATGTTGTACTTGACTCTTAATTCTCACATCTTACTAAATCAGCTGCCAAATCTTGTTCTTTCTACATGTCATATTATGTCCCCTTCTCTCAAATCACATATCCACCACCATGGAGTGCTGGACCTCCTCACCTCTTGCCTGGACTACTGCAATAGCCTTCTAATTGATCTCTCTGCCTCGAGTCCCTCCTGAATCCAATCTCTACCCAGTTGCCAAGGCAATTTTCCTGAAGTACAGGTCTGCTTACTTCCCCTTCCCTTCTCCCCCTCCAATTAAACCCCAGTGACTCCCTATCACCTCTAGAATCAAATATAAATGCCTCTGTTTGACACTTAAAATTCTTGCCCTGGCCCCTTCCTATTTTTCCAGGCTTCCTACATGTCACTCCCTTTTGGGCCCTCTATGGTTCAGTCACATTGGCCCGCTTGCTGTTCTTCACATACAACACTCCATTTCCTATCTCTGTTCCTCTGCAGTGGATGGACCCCATACTTAGAATGCTCTATTTTCACCCCTGCCTCTTAGACTACTTGTCATCTTCCTTCAAGAATCAGCTTAAATGTCACCTTCTGCAGGAGGTCTTTTTTCCATTCTGGCCAGCTGCTAGTGCCTTAAACTTTATGGTCATTTTGCATCTATTCTGTGTGTATACTGTACATACCTACTTATAAACATTTTGTCTTTCCCATTAAAATGTAAGTACCTAGAGGAAAAGAACTGTTTTTGCTTTTTCTTTATCTAACACTTAGCACAATCTCTCGGATATAGTAATTATGCTTATTGATGGATTTGCTGATAATATTAACCATAATAACTTAAGAATTCTTTTAATAGATGTAACAACATTGAATATCCATAATATCCAAATTACAGGGAATTAAAAACTTTCAAAAAGGCACTGAGTAGAAGGAATTAAAATTATACAGGAACAGAAAAATGTACATGTCATCCTCATTGCCCTGTTTTGCTACTGATTATCTTAAGATGCTTACACTGAGTATATAGAAGATGAATTTACTTCCCAAAACTCTTATTTGGTTAAAAAAAGTGATCATTTGATCTATCTTTGCAATAGTCTGCAGGACACTAATACAACAGAATAAGAGGAGGATAACTTCTTATACTTAGACCATCCCTAGCTGAATTCCATCCAAAAAGTTAAGAAGAATTAGATAACAATAAGCAAGTGACATCTGCTGGTGATAGGAAGTTCTTGAAGCCTTTTATACATATGGCACACATAATCCCATCGGATCCTGACAACCTTGTGAAGTAGGCATTATATACAGGTATTTTACAGAAGAGGAAACTGAAACTCAAAAAGTCTGAGTGTCTCACCCCAGCCAATAAGTTCCCAAGATAAGATATGAATCTGGTTATTTTCTGATGCTAAGGCAAGGGTTCTTGCCATCATATGATGCTGTTTAGGTACCTACTACAATCAATCAAGAAACATCTCAGTGCCAGGCATTCTTCTTTCTTTTAAATGTTCATCTTCTTCATTAACTCTACTTTAGTACAAGTCAAACTATGCCCTTTAGCTATTCCCCAAAGTGAACATCCCATCTCACCCTTCTGTGCATTTGCTTCTCTCATGCCTATGCCTCCTGCTGCTTCCTATCTGCCATTCAGAATGCTTATCTTCTATAAGGCTCAGCAACCTCAGGAGGTAGATACACTACCTTCTCAATTTAAGCCTTACTCATTTCGATTGTGAGTGTTCCTTCTCTCCTCTACTTCTTACATGCACAGGTGAGAGGTACATGTCATGTTCTCTCAGTAAAATATCCACTCCACAGGGTCAAGGACCATATTGTTTTTGGTTTTGCATTATAAGCATCCAGTACAATAATAAATGCTTAATGAAAGTTTGCTGAATTGTTAAGTACTTTAGAAAACTTTATACCATGTGGTATTACAGGCATATTATTGGTTAATAGCTAATAAAATTAATCTTTTTAATTTTTTTACTTTTTGGAGGGGAGAGGGTAATTGGGGTTAAGTGACTTGCCCAAGTTAGTGTTAAGTGTTAGTGTTAGTAAGTAAGTGTTAAGTGTCTGAGGCCACATTTGAACTCAGGTCTCCCTGACTCCAGGGCCACTGCTCCATTCATTGCACTACCTAGCTGCACCAATAGCTAATTAAATTATTAACAAATGAAATCAAGTAAGACAATCTAGATAGAGCTATGTAAATATGAGGTATTCAACACAATGTTTGTTTTCATTTATGTAAAAAAAGATATCAAGTCCTTGCTCAAGAATATATTCCTGAAGGGGCAGAGCCAAGATGGTGGCATAAGCAGGAAAACTCTGTGAGCTCCCCCCATAACCACTGCAAACACTTATAATATGACTCTAAACAAACTTTAGAGGTACGGAACCCACAAAGTGACAGAGACAAAGAAATCTCCCACTGAAGGCAGCCTGGCAGGCCTACAGGAAGGGTCTAATCTCAGCGTGCTGGGAGCTGAACCCAGCCCCATATGAGCCATGGTTTTAGCCCCAGGGTGGCCCCGACCAGCAGCTGCTAGAGAGGACTTCAGGAGAGTGGATCACCAGCAGCTATGGGGGTTTCCAGAATTATCAACCCATAAATGTCAAAGACAAAGTAAAAAGTCAGTGTGGAACTCTGTTGTAACTGGGGTAGATGGAGGAGTGGGTCCGGCCCCTGCCCCCTGGGGTGAAAAGTGGCAGAGGCCCAACATCCCTGCAGCCACCTTCACATGGCTGCTTTAGAGCTCCTGGCCTGCAGAGTGTAGGGGAACCAAGTGACCGTTCAGAGGGTAATAGCTCTTGCTTTAACCTGCTTGGATCTGGATCGCTGTCTTGGGTGGAGGTCCTGGGGTGTGTGACCAGGTGCCAGAGCTTATGGGGGCTTCAAAGAGGACACCCAACTAATAGCTCCAGCAGCTGCAAAAACCCCAGCGATTTGGGAAAAAGCTCTCTTCTCTGGAACCAGAGTTCTACTGTGGCAAAAAGCTCAAGTAATTGAGTGGCAACATGAGCAAGCAAAGGAAGCAAAGCAAGCATAGCAGTCATACCTTAGATTCCTTTTTTGGGGACGAAAAGGATCAAAGCATGGAGAGGGAGGAAGATAGAAAAGTCAGAATTCCCGCATCAAAAGCCTCCAAGGAAAATATGAATTGGCTACAGGCCATGGAGGAGCTCAAGAAGGATTTTGAAAATTAAGTAAGAGAAATAGAGGAAAAATTGGGAAGAGAAATGAGAATGATGGAAGAAAATCACGAAAAGCAAGTCAAACGCCTGCTAAAGGAGACCCAGAAATACACTGAAGAAAGAATATATTCCTTTCACTCATGATGGAAAATGTCATCTACACTCAGAGAAAGAACTAGGGAGTCTGAATGTAGAATGAAGCAGACTATTTTCTTTTTTTTTTCTTCTGGTTCTTCCAATTTGTTCTGGTTCTTCTATACAACATGACTAATATGTATGTTTAATGCGAATGTATGTGTAGAGCCTATACTGAATTGCATGCTGTCTTGGGGAGGGAGGAGGTAGGGGAAGGGGAGAAAATTAAAAACTTATGGAAGTCAATGTTGAAAACTAAAAATAAATAAACTTTGAAAAACAAAAACAAAAAAAAGAACTGACTACTCCCTAATCATGTACACATTACTTAGTTAGCATATCTGGTTCATGTTTTATTATAATTTATTTTATATAAACTTTAACTGTCCCCCTCTAAGGCTGCAGGTTCCTTAAGAACTTTTGTCCACTGAAAAGCATAAATATAAACCTTTGCCAACTTGACTTAAAAAAAAAGGAATATATTCATATTTATGATCACAACTTAAGACACAACTGCTTGAGACCTCAGTTTCCTCATGTGGCAAAATGATAGTGTTGGGCTAGGTATTTGAGGTCTTAGCCTGTTCTAAACCCCATGATTCTAATTATATCAATGGAAAAATGCTACCTGATTTTTGCTGTTTTGATTTCTGGCATCTTTTTCAAGTATTTAACCTGTCATACTTTTGAAAGCTGACTCCTTGTAGAATAAAAAATAAAAAGCAGGTTAGCAGCCTTAGTAAAGTCAATCTTCTACTCAATGCATTAAATATGTCTGCAATAGAGATGACATATGATTTCCTAGTACCTATTCACACTTCAAAGGATATGACGCTTACTGCTTTGCTGGGCTCTTTTCACTGACAAAGCCAAAATCTGTTTTCCCCTGAGTACCCAGAGCTTAAATTTACTTCCTTTAACGTTCGATAAAACTTCAAATATCTGTAGACTATAATTCACATAATCTTCAACGTTTTCTTCCCTCCAAGAGTTCTTTCAACCTTTCCTTATGTGACATCTCAATTTCCTGGTTATCCTTTAGAGTAACTCTAATCTGACAAAATCCCTTTTAATAATGTGTGCCACACCCAGAAATGGGCAAAATCAGATATCTTCTGACCATTGCAGCTGGACATTCCCTTTATTATGTACGCTGTATGTTTACTGAATGAATTTCAACATTGCATTTGCATTTTTTTCCTTCATCAATGCAGCTGAGTTTCACCTCTGGATCACACTAATCCACTAAATTCCTTGGGTCAATAAGAAATCATATTCCTAAGGATAATAATGCCTAAGGCACAGCAAAGAAAGATTCGATGGATAAATGGCAAAATTATAATGTAAAGTGATATAAAAAAATTAGGAACCCATGCACTGTATTTTTGGTGGCTCTCTCAGAGTACTAGATTAATCACTATTTTGCCATGCCAGATCTTACTATATATTTTTTAAAAACTTAGATTTCTTCATTGACTGAATAAAATTCTAAATAAGTATTTTGTAGTAATTTCCATATAGATTTTTTCTGCCTTTAGCCTATAGTGGATTTGCTATCACTACACCAATACAGACTATTCAGGACATTTAAAATTATGCAACATGTTGGTTGTATCCTTTTAAATAGATCTGGAAAGCAAAATTTACTATGGATATAATAACCTAATTTTTTAAAAACTATTCTCATACAGAGATAGCTAGAATTATTATTCAGGTTACTTAGAGGTGTTAAGCGAATTCAAAGCAACTGGTAGTTAAAACTTTGTACTGATTTTTTTTAAACCATTGTTCAAAACACTAAGATATCTCAACATCTTGGGCATTCTTATACCATTCACTGACATTTTAGATCTCAGAAAATAATTCAGATCTGGGATGGCACCAATAAGTATCTGATAGTAGGAAACTCAGGATAAACACTGATTTAAAAACTAACATAGCCAGCAATGAAACAGCATTTGGAAAACATTTATATGTTGCTAGAGACAAGAGGTAGCAGTAGATGATAATAGTAAATCAGGCAGTGTTTTTTAAATGGGACATGATATTATACCTAAGGAAAAAGATCACTTGGCACTGCTCAAAGAAAGCCTTATAGATACCACATACTATTATCTTAATGGAAGGATGAGGAATGGACGCTGTGTCACTTAAAAAAAACAAGATTATATTTTTATGATATATTAAAACAAAAAAAGGTGATTTTTGGAAAGCAATATCAAGAGCTTCTTAAGTCGTTAATATTTATGAAGTCTATGAAGTATAATACTGTTAACTATTAAAATAAAACAGGAAAGTTTTCTTTCCAAATAAAATAACTGTAACTTCTTCAATGATGGCATATCAAAATGAGATAAAATGAAAGTGACAGACTCCTTCCTACTAACCCTTCCTGGCAAAGAAAAAAGTCAACCTAAAAACTTTTCTTTTTGAATCCAGAGATTAGCAATTAAAAAACAACAGGTGTGCACACACACATATCTATGAGGGCTTATCCAAATTAGAAAATACGGGGTCTATATAATTCCTACTCCTGTTAATACCAATGCTTTGTAATGTATTAAATCCAAAATTGAACTTGGGGTTATTGGAACCCTGTAAAAGATCAAGTGTTTAAAGCCAGGGAGAACAATAACTACTCTACAGCCAGAAGTGAAAGCAATTGCCAAATAAATACAAAGGTCATAAGAAAGTAACCTTGCAGTTGAAAACAGATGGAAGGCATACTTTGGTGTTTGTTTCTCGAAAATGAAAAGAAAAAGAGGCAATTACCACAAGGAAAAGTTCATGTGGTTACTGAAAGCCTCATCTCAGTAATCCTTATTCCAATAATGATCACTGCCAATGAGGAAAGGTAATGGCTTAATACTCCTTGAAGTCAAGTCAATGTTTGTGAAAACTGCATGTTAAACATCCTTCCCTTCCCTCCCCCATAGTCTTATAATCATATATTTTTATAGCCACTGCTTAAAAAGGAAGAATATTAAAACAATTTTTACATATTTAAAAAGTAGCTACTTTTAATAGCTAGCAATGACAGCCTAAGTAATATTCTGTAAACTTCTATACTAGACTGTAGTCCCACGGATATTAAACAAAGATTCTCCTTTGGACTTGAATGCCCTTCTCTTAGGGAAAACCAGTATCAAAGAAGACATTTTGACCTAGAATGAAAGACAAGACACTAAAAGATTTAAACTATCTTTTGGTTTTGTTCTACATTTAATTTTTTTAAAAGCATGCATCAAAGTTTCTGATGTAAATATAAGATTCCTAACAATTCACCCCAAAATATATTCACTTCTGTGTAAACAGTAATGGATGGTACTGAATTGGCACAGTCTCTAATTATATGAGAATAAATAAAACATGTATTTTGTGTTAAGTATATGTAAATATTACCCATTATTTGTAAACTACCTTGGTTACTTTTTATCCTGTATGATTTGCTGGGTATTACCCAGGTTTTAAAACACTGTGTGTGTTGTGTACATTCCACTTTAACTTTTTTTAGGGGAGGAGGAAGGGTGGCTGAGGCTGCATGATTAAATAATTTCAAAAATTACTTAGGTAGAAAATGCATTTTTAAATTATGAAAAATTTAAAAGAAAAATGTAATCTCCAGTTTGGCAGTATGTCAGATGTTAAAATGCAGCATTAAATATGACTTAATATGATGAGCTCTCAATTCACAGTCAGTTGATAACCTAAGTACAACTGTTCTGCACTTGGAACCTTTTCAATTCAAATTTGAAATGGGAGATGTATAGGCAGGTTTTTTAGACATTATGATTAGACTTTAAAATCTCTTTTTCCCTGTTACAACTAGCAACTAACTAAACACCAACTGACAGTTGCTGTTTTGTAAATTTCTTTTTACAACTCTGGATTTAAATTTTCCATTTGAAACATTAAAGTACCAAATTTAATTGCTCAAAGGGTGGTAAATAAAGTGTTCTATAAATGTAAGCTAGTGTTGCTGTCACTGTCATCATCCTCATCCTCACTGAAACCTCACTCAAAGGACAATTCAAATCAACAACATTTATTAGGCATATTTTAGGGTAACAGGCAAGTTGCTTCCTTCAAAAAGTTTAAATTCTACTGGGGAAATAACATGCACAGAAATGATTACAAAATGAAGAAAAGATAATTTAGAAGTAGGAGAGGGGTATTACCAAGTGGGAGAATAAAGGTTTCTGGCACTTGAGTTGAACCATGGAGCAAGGCAGAATTCCAAGAGAAGGAGGAGGAAGCATATTCCATTCCTTGAGAGACCCTTCTGTGAACAAGTACAGGGTGAGAAGAAATAGAACATGCCATGGAAGGAACAATAAGCAGGCCAAGTTTGACTAAAAGATAAAGTGAGTACAGAAGAGTAATTGCAAGTTTACCTGAAAAGACATAGTGGAGTCAGATTGTGAAGAGACTGATGTGTCAGACAGCCGTTTATACTTTATTCTGGAGGAAATAGGACACTTAATTAAGTCTCTTGAGCAGAAGAGTGACACAACCTGATGTGCTTCAGGAATATCAATTTCATGTAAGATACTAAGGAGATAATAAGAGAGCCCCAAGACTCAATAAATTCAGGTCATGAGGTCCAGACAAACAATATCCCAGGGTACTAAATAGACTAGTAGATATGACTGTTGAAGCACTATCAGTGATCTTGAAAAATGGTGGAGAACAAGATATATGACACAGGGTCTGGAAGTGGGCAAACATTTGAACTTTCAAAATAGGGAAAAAAGGAGGGTCTGCAACATATAAAGCAGTGAGTCTGACTATGACTCTTGGCAAAAGTTCATTTTCAAATGGGTGGTTAGTCAATAGCCTAAAAGAAAAAGGCAATGAACATGCAGACTGAAGACCAGGTGTTGGCAACTAATGTCATTTTCTTTTTGACAGTCACTGGAAGATGAAGAAAATGCTGAAGTTCTGCTATAGTCTCTCATGATGTCTTTATGAACAAGATTCATGTGATGTGGGCTAGAAGACAGTCTAGTTACACAGACTCTGAACTACGCTCCTAGGAGAGATTCTAACGGAGTGCCCCAGAATCTGTGATTGGCCCTGTGCCAATCACATTTTTTAATACAGTTAACAAATGACTGGAAAAACATGTATATGGAATACTTAGCAATTTTACAGATGGAACCTGGAAAGAATACCTAGATGTTAGGTCATGGCGACAGTATTAAAAAAAGATTTTGAGATAAATATTAATTGATTATGGGTAGGCTATACCTATATAATAAAAATGATAATTGGAAGTTGCTTCATTGTAATGCAAAGCAAACTACCAAAAGAATACTTTATAGAGCTGGAAAAAATAAAAACAAAATTCATCTGGAAGAATAAAAAGTCAAGAATCTCAAAGAAATAATAAAAAGAGGTAAGAAGGGGGCCGAGCAGCACAACAACTCAAAATACACAATTAAGCAGTAATCATCAAAATGATTTGATGCTGATTAAGGAATAGAAGCCAATCAGTACATAGTATTCCAAAGCAAATAATCAGGGTAACCTAGTATTATTGAAACCCCTAAACCCCACCTTAGCTACTGTGGTAAGAATTCAGTACTTCTGGGAAAACTGGAAAGTAATCTGACAGAAAGACATGGCATGCTCTATACCAAGAAAAGCTCCAAATTGGTACATGACTTACACATAAAGCATGACATCATAAACAAATTAAAGGAGGAAGGGATTACCTGTTAGATCTATGGATAGGAAAAGAGTTCATGACCAGAGGATAGAGAGGATCAGAATTTTGATTACATAAAATTAAAAAGCTTTTCAACCAAACCAATGAAACTGAAATGAGAAGATAAACAGATAAATAGGGGGTGGGAAAAGGGAGAAATCTTTGCATCAAGTTTATTTAATAAAGGTCTCATTTCCAAGACATAAGGAATTTGTTCAGATTCATAAGAATAATATGCATTCCCCAACTGATAAATGGTCAAAGGATAAGTAAGGATGAAAGGATAGTTTTTTGAGGAGGAAATCTATGTTATCAATAAGTAGCCAAAGGAAATAAAATGCTCTAGATCAATAATAATTAAAGAAATATAAATTAAAGTTACTCTGAGGTTCAACCTCATAACCATCAGAATGGCAAAGCCTGTTAAAAAGGAAAATGACAAATACTATAAGGGGCTCTGGGAAGGTAGGTGCATTGGTGCAATGTTGCTGGAGTTATGAATAAGTTTAGCCACTCTGGAAAGCAAATATGATCAAAAAATTACTGAACTCTGCATATGCATTAACTCAGAGATACAAATTCTAGAGGTTTAGGAGAGGGAAAGGACACATGATTTACAGCAGCTCTTTTTGTAGTGGAAAAGAGGCAGAGAACTGCAAACTAGAGAGGTGTCCATGAATTGTTTAATGGCTAAACAAATTATATGTATGTAATGGAATACTACAGTGTTGTAAGCAATGAGGAAAGGGATGATTTCATAAAAACCGTAGAAGACAGTATGAGCTGACTTGGAGGGAAAAGAGCTGATCTAGTACAATTTATATAGGAACGATGATCTGTATAACTGTTGCTATGGTATAAATACCAAGTACATTGCAAGGTAAGTGCAAAAAATAAGATACAGGGGCAGCCAGGTAGCACAGCGAGTAAGGGCACCGGCTCCAGTGTCGGGATGACCTGGGGATTGAATCCCGGGCTCAGATATTTAGCACCCACCCAGAAACACCTGTGGTCGTGTAACTTTGAGCAAGTTACTTAACCCCAATTGCTTAGGGGAGGCCAGGTGGCTCAGCGAGTAAGAGCGCCAGCTCCAGTGTCAGGATGACCTGGGGATCAAATCCGGGCTCCAATACTCAGCACCACACCCAGAAATAACTGGCCGTGTAACCTTGAGCAAGTTACTTAACCCCTATTGCTTTAAAAAAAAATAAGATACAACCAAAATCTGCAGAAAATATTTGCTTTGGCTATTTATTCAATAAATCAACAAACAGGATCAAAAATTTATGATGCATGACATAACTGCCAATGTCTTCTTAATGATGTCCAGTAAAAAGGGAAATAAAGATCAATATTTAAAATGCCAATCATCAGAGAATGATAGTTACAAAGAACTTTGGATGTCACCTAGTTCAAACATTAACACTAAATTCATATACTTGAGTGCTGTCTTACACAGCAAAGAAGCCATTTTTATTCATGTAAATGTAACTTTTATGGACATTTCAAGAAAGAGACAGCTAAAATACATGCTATGCAGAATTAACTGGAGTCTACAATTTAAAAGTTTATTGCAACTCAAAAACAAGACCATTAGTCTGATTTGACATCAACATTACTCTGAACTAAATACTCCTAAAAACAGTCTAAATCTGTCAATAATAAACTTCGTTCTAAAACGTGATAGCCGAAGGCAAAAAGGAAAGTCATTAAAGTATACTTGTGCTATGAACTATAACTTGGCTCCTCCAACATACCTGTTAATTCTTGTTCATCCATTCTAAAGCATGCTGATTTCATTGACATCTCTAGGACTCTAATACATCCATCATCTGATGCTAAGATCACTTTATCTGATGTACACCAATCGACATCCAATATTCGGAAGTTAACATTTCTTCCACTTCTTAAACTGCTCACCATCTGAACCTTGAAAAGTGAATGCAACTGTCAGTAAGATGAAGATGTGCAAACTAGATCAACTGTTCTAGGAAGCAACTGAAGACAGTAACTATGGCAAATTATACATGGCAAACTTAATACTGCCTGGTCTTTCAGCATTCTATCATTCATACTCAGGATGCATTTCAAAACTACCAAAAAATGACAATAATAAAACAGAAAGTGACACTATGTCATATCTGGAGTGAAAAGGCCTATAAAAGTGAATATTTTTTAAGAGTTGAAAGAATAAAAATTTGGTATAACAAATCTGACCAAGGATCACAGTTTTCATCAATAATCATAAATATGTTTCAATATCTATCACTGTTAGTAAAAAAGTAGAGAGCTTCTTGCATTTACATTTAAGCTTTGCAAAGTAAGAAAACACATAAGTATGGAAGAGAAAATAACAAAACTGATGCCTACTTCTTTAGTGTCCCAGACTTCAGCTCCATCATTATACATAGCTATTAATTTTTGGTTTCCTTTACCAGGAGCAAATCGGATCTTCCTCACCCAGCTTCGGTGTGTAGGTATTCCTCTGATAAAATAAGCACAATTATCTGACAGTATTAGATTTCCCAAAAATGACTTAAGTGTTTAAAAAAGACTATTAGCATAAATAAGGTCAAATCCAGTATCACAGTATCCAGCATTGATCTGTTTCTAATACTATTTCCCTAACAGAGAGACTGACACTTTAGGTAAAAGGATGAATATCCCTATTTGCAAAGAACATCATCACCCTCTTGTAAAATTTCTGATCTAAGATGTTCCTAAGGACAATGTTAAAAGATTATTAGCTCATATCCACTTCACCAGTTGACAAGCAGTTGTGACAAAGCAATAAACTCAATGTTTATGCTTCTAGAAGGACAAATAATTCAAGTAACAAAACAAAAATTTCTATATTATAAAAATTTTTAAGTTATTTTTTTTTCTTTTTGGAAGGCAACTGAGGTTAAGTTAAGGTTAGTCCAAAGTCACGTGGCTAGTTTTTGTGCTTAAGTGTCTGAGGCCAGATTAGAACTCAGGTCCTCCTGACTCCAGGGCTAGTGCTCTATTCACTGAGCCACCTAGCTGCCCCAAAGTTACTTTCTATATACCCATGTTCTAGGGTTAAAATCTCAAATGACAAAACAAAACAAAAACTGTCTATATTTATTATGCAAATTTAAAAGTTACTTTCTATATATCCATGAATCCATTCAAATATAAACAATTATAAATACCTAGATACTCTGGCTTTCAAATCCCAAAAATTTAGGTTTCCATCCACATCTCCAAGAACCAATGTATCACCTTTCCAAGCAATGCATGTAATACTACCCATGCTTCCCTGTGAAAAATGAACAAAGAAATATCACATCTGAAGAACAATCATAAAGGAAATTCCTGAAAACTTTATGATGACACATACGTAGTAAAAAAAAAAAAACTCATTTAATAAAATTTAAGCAGTTTTTTTTTTTTACATAGTAATGGAAACTATACCTAGAATCATCAAATTCCTCAAAAGCTGCAACTATTAAACATCTACATAATTCATAGATTTCACCAGTAAAGAAAAAAAAAGGAGATCTGTACAAATTGAAAGGTCAGGTATTTTAGACTACAAGTCTGAAGGAAATTACTCTTCTTTAAGATGAAGCAAAGGAAGCAAAGCAAAATACTTTATCAGAAAGAAATCTAATGCAGGCATATGTTGCTACCTTTATCATTATACACTCATAACTATCGATTAAATGTGATTGACACCAAAAATGAAAAGCAAAAATCAAATCCATCCTAAGGGGAAACTCAAAAACAGGTAAAGGAAATCTAATTGATGACAAATACAAAATTTGTTGGAGTCACATCTTCCCTGGAGCTGCTACCTTACACCTTTCAAAGATACTTTGGATGGAAGGAAAGATCCTGCGCCATTAAGAGTCTTTTCAGTCAACTCTCAAGAGTCTCTTAAGTGAGTACACAACAAACAAAGCCCCAAACTAAACCTGGGCAAAGAAACAGCTTCAATAAGTTTATTTAGACGATTCACTGTGAACAAATGTGCTAAACAATATCTTTACCATTCAAGAATTTTGTTAATACAAATTTTTTGAAAGAACTGTAACAAACATGTTTAACAGAAGGAATGCAGTTATGGGGGGCATTTAGTTTATGCAAGTCCATGGTTTTGACTCACACCTTTTAAGTCTTAGAAGATTTCCCAAGTTTCCACAGTTACAAGTAGTCTGCCAATACCAATACTAGTTGACTAAGTACACAGGACCCCAAGTTGTGAGTAAAGGAAAACTTAGTAGCCTTCGGCCAGCACACAAAAAAACTACCTCAAAATGCATACAATGCAAAAATATAAAAATATTCAACAGCCAAAGAATTTATAAGGTAATTTTTTTTTAAATGGAGTTCTCAATAACTTAGCAAATTATCATACTTACAGAGTCTTGTTTTTGTTTCCTTGAGTGTATTAATATATAACAAAATAAAGAATTTTTTAAAAAATGTGCTTTTCACTAATAAAAAGAGAAAATAAGTTAAAAAGTGTCAAATGTTATCTTTTAAAGCTTCCCAAATTGAAATATTAAAAAATGTGTTATTTCATTTTATACCTTACTGATGCAGATACAAACTTCCACTGAAAAACTACACTTTTCTATAACTAGTACAATCTAAATCAAAGTATTTTAGTGAGTGTGGAAAAAATTTTATTTTACTATTTTTAAATAATCATGGCAGAATTATTACAAAACTGAAACTCAGTATTACTAATTATTTTTCGTCAAATATCCATTTACAATAAAGTTCAAAAATTAAGATACCCGTTTTGCTACTTTTCAGGACTATATGTTCTCATATTCCATTCCAATCTCAAATAGTAACAGGGATAACTTAGTATTCTCTGTGTTATTCAAAATATATCAAAACATTTTGTTTTTGTCTAAAGCTCTGGACTGAAACCAAGCGTGGAAAAGTTTCAAGCCAAAAACATAATGTTCAAAGAAAAAATATTCCAAATTGGTCATTAAAATTTTATTTTATATAAAATTTAAAACAATCATCTAAATTCTACATCTTTACTCACTGATAAAATATTTTAATTTATTCTCAGAGAAATAAAAATGACCAATAAAAAAAAAAACTACTTTTTTCTGCCTTGTTTACAAATTCCACTTTCAACCCATTTTTGGTAAGAAAACACATAAGTATGGAGGAGAAAATAACAAAACAGATGCCTACTTCTTTAGTATCAAGGAAAACCTTGAAACAGCTGCTCTAGTCAGAGGTTGGATCCCTAAAAGTTGACCATTCTTTGATAAAGCTGCTACTATCTGTGAAATTAGGGAACCTGACAGACAGAACAGAGGGATCTTTGAAATGCCTTGACTTTTGGCCTACACAAAGAGAGGTATGTTAATAATCAAATTTTTATTATCTCAGCAGTTAATCTGCATTTCTATTGGAAAAGAATGGATGATATGTACAGAAATTTGAATTTCTAATGCAATATCTTTAAGGAACTCTTTATTTCCAAAATAGTAGCTAAAATCCATTAAACTGAACCTACACTCTACTTCCAAATAAAGTGGAATAGAAATTAGGACAACTACAATTTTGGAAGGTCACCAACACAGTATGTTAGGGATTCCCTTTGTGTTAAAAATTAAGAACCATTTATACTACTAAGGTGGACAATTATAAATTACAAAAGACAAACAATAAATGAAATCATTCCTCTAGCCTCTTAGATACTAGACATTTATGTTTTCCCCACTCTGGTAAATGTTAAACCACTGCTGTTTGGGACTTTTATCCTTTCCTTCAATTATGCAAATAATTAGACAGTTTTGTCAATATTGGAAACGTAAGAAAATGGAAGAACTGAATTAAAATGTGGCATCAACTACATACTAGCTGTGTGGCCCTGGGCAAGTCACTTCATCTTTATTTATCTCATCTATAACATGGGGGTAATAACAGCACTGATCTCCCAGGATGGTTGTAAGGCTCAAATGAGATTATATTTGTAAAGTGCTTAGAGCACAGTGCCTAGCACACAGTAGGTGCTATATAAATGTTAGTTGTTGCTATTAATATTATGGCTGTTTTTCCTCAGTCCTTCTTACATCATTAAGGAAGAAAAATAAAGTACAGGATGACATATTTCTCTAGTGCTTCAAGGCTTGGGGCATCAAAAACTTGAGAAGTACATAATACACATATCATCACCCTCATTTGATATCTTATGAAATTAAGGACCAGAGAGGTTAAATGACTCAGCCACCATAAAATAAGTAGGTTTGAAAAGTGACTTGAACATAGGTCACCTGACTCTGGGGCCAGTGCTCCTTCCGTACTACGCTACCCTGACTTTGTTTTAATATAGAGGGGAACCTCAAGAATTTTTTGGTTCCAAATTAATCTATTTAGCCAATATTATAATGGCTATTAAATTATTCAGGGCTTATGACATGAAAAAATCAACCTAGAAAATGTCAGGTTAAGGCATTCTTCTGGGGTTCCTAAGATTAAATTTGAATATGTAGATGAATTTAGAAAAAAATAAGGATTGTATTATTAATTGAATAAAAGCATATTATTGTAGAGGAAGAAAAACTCTGGTCTTGAAGGCAAAAATTAGTCTCAGTTCTGAAGCCAATTAAACTGAGTGACTATGAGCTGATCACCTATATACTCTGTGGGTCTCAGCATACCCATCATAAAAATGAAGAGATTAAATTGAAAAATCTCTAAATACCCATTCTAAGGGTATATTTTAAACAGCAACATTTATATGCATATTTTTTCACCTACATTTTAAAAATTATTGCCACATTTTGTTTCAATTCACAATTTTTTTTTTTTATTGCATCGTTTTGAAAAGAATAGCTTGTAAAACATAAGTAAAAACAAGGATTAACTCCTGGCTTATCAGGAGCTGACCAGGCACAAGCAAATGTTGTCAAGGTCATAAAAAGGCAATGTCAAATGGAGTAAAAAGTGAGTAAAAAATGCTAAAATCTAACATAAAAGTACTTGACTGATAATTATCAGAAATAATATTGCATTTTAAGCACTTTAAAAGCTTAAGTGGCAACTGTGGTCATTACGTTCTCTTCTTCCCCGCAGTATGCTTAGGACAGAAAAGGTAAGAACTTAAATGCTGCTGATGGACACACAATTCATTCCCTCCTCACCTCTGCCTCTTAGAATCCCGACTTTCCTCCAAAGTTCAGTTCAAAGCCATCACAGACAGAAGACTTTCCCAATCTCACAGCTACTAATGCTTCTCTTGCCCCCCTTAAAATAAGTGACCTCATTTTTACTTTGTATCTACCTATCCATGCCATTTCCTACAACAGAATGGAACCCCTTTTAAGGAAGGTAATATTTCATTTTTGTCTTTCTATTCCCAAGACCAAGCAAAGCACCTGACATGAGGCACATAATAAATAATTACTGATTGATTGAAAGTACGCTTTCTTTCATGATCAAGTTTATTCATTTACAGTTTAAAAAAAATTTCCTAAAATAACTTTTTAAATTTAACATATATGATTGTTTACTGGATATAAAACTGAGTGAACTTTGGCAACTATTCTCAACTATGAAATGAAAAATGAGACAGTGTTTGACTCACATCTGGAGGAATTCGAGCACTGTCCTTTACTGAGTTTCCTTCAACTGTGAGATGATAAACTTGCCCATCAGTATCAGTAAACACAAAATGCTCCCGGGCAGAGATGTTCTGGCTCAGCTCAGATTTACTTTCTGCTTCCTGCAACAAGCTTTGGGATAGAAATTAAAATAAAGACAATTTTTTTTCCCATAAAGTTAAATCAAGAGTTTAAAAAAGACATAAAATAAGAAGTCTGAAATCATACATATATGGATTCTTGGCCTACTGAAGGTGGATAGGCCATCATCAATTACCAAGAAAGTCATACCTCGATAGGAAAGCTAGCTATTAAACACTCTAAATAATCTAAACATAGGACTGAACAAAGAAACTGATGAATGTTGATTATCACTGGGATCAGCCTAAATATTTTTGGCAGATGATGAAGATACTTCACTAGCAATCTTTGAAGAAAGGCTTAATAACCACTTACTGGACATATTGCAGAAGTGACTAATTCCTGTTCAAGTTTAGGCTTGGATTAAATAGTTTCTGAGATTCCTTCTAAATCTGAGACTTTGTGAAATTAAATGCTAGTTTAACTTTGCCAGAAAGGGAAGTGGGTGGGGACAACTGCATCTTATTCCACAGGGCTTTTTCTTTCCTTTCTTTTTTTTTTTAATTTTTGGGTCTTTATTAATTTGTTTACTTTTAGTTTACAAGATTCATTTCCACAATTCCTTAAGTTTCAAATCCCCTCCTTCCCCCCTTTTCCCCCCCCCCCCCCCCACACACACATAGCGGCATACATTCAAGTATACTATCTGCAAATACTTTCACATTAGACATTAGTCAGGTTATAAAGAAGGATTGTATCAGATGGAATGAACAATGGGAAAAAGGAAACAAAACCAAACAAGAAAAAGAAAAAGAGCAGATAGTTTGCTTCAATCTGGATTCAAGCTTAGTTCTTTCTCTGGATGTAGACATCTCTCTCCATCATGAGACTTTTGGGGTTGACTTACAACCCTGAATTGCTGAGAAGAGTCCAGTCTATCAAAGTTGGTCGTCGCACATACGTTGTGTCTGTAATTGTGTACAAATTTCTCCTGGCTCTACTCTTCTCACTCAGCATCGGTTCATATAAAGCCTCTCCAGGTAAATATGAAGTTCATCTGCTCCTAGTTTCTTATAGCACAATAGTATTCCATTACATGTATATACCACAACTTGTTCAGCCATTCCCCAGTTGATGGGCACCCCCTTAACTTCCAATTCTTTGCCACCACAAAAAAGAGCTGGGATAAATATTTTTGTACATATGGGTCTTCCTCCCGCTTCTATGATCTCTTTGGAATACAACCCTACAAGTGGTATTGTTGGGTCAAAGGATATAAAATTATTTATAGCCCTTTGGGCATAATTCCAGATTGTTCTCTAGAATGGTTGGATCAGTTCACAACTCCACTAGCAATGCATTAGTGTTCTGATTTTTCCACATCCTCTCCAGCATTTGTCATTTTCCTATTTTATCATCTTAGCCAATCTGACTGGTGAGATGCGGTAACTCAAGAGTTGTTTTGATTTGCATTTCTCTAACCATTAGTGATTTAGAGCATTTTTTCATATGCTTATAGATAGCTTTAATTTCATCCTCTGAGAACTGCCTGTTCATATCCTTTGACCATTTATCAATTGGGGAATGATTTCATTCAATTCTCTGTATATTTTAGAAATGAGTCTTTTATCAGAGACATGGTTTGTAAAAATTCTTTCCCAATTTTCCACTTCCCTCTTAATCCTGGTTACATTGGCTTTGTTTGTACAGAAGCCTTTCAATTTAATGTAATCAAAATTATCCATTTTACATTTTATAATGTTCTCTAATTCTTGTTTGGTCATAAAGTCTTCCCCTCTCCACAAATCTGACAGGTAAACTATTCCTTGCTTTTCCCAGATTGCTTACAGTATCAGCCTTTATACCTAGATCATGCACCCATTTAGAATTGATTTTGGTATATGGTGTTAGATAATGGTCTATGCCCAGTTTTTGCCATACTATATTCCAGTTTTCCCAGAAGTTTTTGTCAAATAGTGAGTTCTTATCCCAAAAACTGGGGTCTTTAGTTTTTATCAAATAGTAGATTACTATAGTCATTGACTGCTGAGTCTCGTCTATCCGATCTATTCCATTGATCCATTGCTCTATTCCTTAGCCAGTACCAAGTAGTTTTGAGGACTGCTGCTTTATAGTACAGATTAAAATCTGGTATAGCTAGTCTACCATCCCTAGCATTTCTTTTCATTAATTCCCTTGATATTCTGGACCTTTTGCTTTTCCAAATGAATTTTGTTACTATTTTTTCTAGCTCTATAAAGTAGTTTTTTGGTAAATTGATTGGTATGGCACTAAATATATAATTTCATCTAGGTAAAATAGTCATGTTTATTATATTACCTCCACCCAGCCACGAGCAATTGATATCTTTCCAATTAGTTAGATCTAACTTTATTTGTGTGAAAAGTGTTTTGCAGTTGTGTTCATATAGGTCCTGGGTTTGTTTTGGCAGGTAGATCCCCAAATATTTTATAACGTCTACAGTAACTTTAAATGGGATTTCTCTTTCTATCTCTTGGTGTTGAATTTCATTAGAAGCATACAGGAATGCCAAGGATTTATTGTGGTTTTATTTTATATCCTGCAATTTTGCCAAATTTATTTATTGTCTCAAGTAGATTTTTACTTGATTCTCTAGGATTCTCTAAGTATAGGGGGCTTTTTCAAAAGATACTTCAATTTATAAGGTTAAAAAAAAGTTAAATATTGTTTTAATAGTTTCATTAATATCTCGTTAATTCACTTTAAACACAGAAAAATGTAGTAAACTGCATAGCAAGAAAATTTTAAATTGAAAATAATTCCAAAATAAATATTATCTTTATAAATATTTTATAAAATATTCAAGACATAGAAACACTGTAAAGTGTGTGTGTGTGTGTGTGTGTGTGTGTGGGTACATAGGATATGACAGCTAGATATATACATCTTCCATTAAAACCCTAATGATGCTTTCTCATGACAAAAAGACTTAGAGTAGGGCCAGTGAAAAACTCCTATAGCTACATGGAGACAGATTACTTTTGAAAGAATGGCCACTCATAAAAGCATATGCTAATATGTAAAATTACATATGTTTTGAAGTAATAAAATATGAATGAAAATATTACATAACTTTAAAAAATAGATTTTCAAATCCATGATGACTGGTCAAAGTACTCTTAGCTACATGATTTCATCAATGTAGGTACTCCTGATAGTGGTACAGATTATAACCTCTTGTCATTTCATCTTGCAGGACTCTTCTCCTTATCTTTCTTCAGTCAATCCTCAATGGACCAGCCTAAAGTGCTGCTACTTCCTTCTGGTTTCAATATCCAAGTTATTTGCTATCCATCACTTTCCCTCTATGACTGGTCAACGTGCCTTTTTCCAAGTCTACTTTCAAGTTACTTATTGCATGCCAGTTATTGCTGGTAATGACCTGTAGCCTACCAATGTCCACCATACATTTTTCCATGGGCCTTTTCAGTTATCTACGATTTTTGATACTTCTGAGATTTGGGTGTTTCATGATTCATAGACATACATATATAAACAGCAAAAAAAGTGGTGTGTAAATGGCAAAATTTTGCACCAATGGGTTACCAACAGTCAAAAAAATTATGACCTACTGACAACCTTCCATGGTAAAATTTTTTTGTATTTTGTATGCTCATACTTGCAGCATTTCCAGCTTGGTGGGCATTTCCATACTTGTAGCATATTCAACTGTGAGAATCTGCACTCTCCTGGCATAGCCTTTGAAACACTAGTATTGGTTCCCCTTCTCTGCCATTTGGGATAAAATGTATTATGTAAAACAGCTTTGAAAAATTCCCAAGTACTATACAAAAGAATGATATTATTATTACAATATGGCTTAATAGTATTTGCCATCTTTATAAAGGATGGAACAATCTCTTTTTGTTCCCAAATTTCAACAAATTTTTTGTTTCTTTTTACAATCATTAAATTAAAATTGGATCCCAAGGAAACTTCACATTTACAATGAACAGAACATTTCTTGTTCATCATATTTTTATCTCCTCTAGTTTTAAGTTGACTCAAAATACAGATGTATTGCTATAGCTCTCTAATCTAAATATAATAGGTAATCATTTCACATCAATGTTGATCTTGATTGCAATTAAAAAAAAAATAATTCACTAACTGAAACACTAATGAATACCCACTTAAGTAATAATAAGAGACCTACATTTTTAAATTAAGACTCTCTCCCAAGAGTTTATTTAATTTACATGTATTTGGAATGCATTTTCTTATGCCTTTATTACCACACTGAAATTTCAGATGGTAAGCAAAAGCAGAGAATATTAAGGAAAACAAATGTAAATAAAGATTTTTTATTCATTAATTACATTAATGTGCTGATATTAGTGAGCTTATTGAATTAAGCAATAAAGTAAATAATTAGCCAACTAAAGAGAATACTCTAAGATGAATAGCATTTGTATTGTTCAAAAGGATCATATTAGGAAAACAAATTTAGATGAGACAATGAATCCTACCTGATCACAGAAGATTCTACACTACTAAGTTCTGCATCAGAGACTACAGTTTGTCGGGCCATAGCCTCTCGAGTAGCAAGTTGTTTCTTTCTTAAACTTTTCAAATTGTGAGATGGTGACCACTCCTGTTAGGAAGAAGTTGAATAAGAAAAATGTTGTACATTCCTTTATTTATAAAGATACTAGAAAAGCTTTGCATGCCTAACCTTGAACATGTTCATTTATTACTGTTAGTTTTAAAGAAAGTATCATTTTCTCTTTTGGCTTTATAATCATTCATTCATTTAATAAGCATTTATTCGTTATCTACTATAAGACACGTATTGTACTAAGCAGTTGGGGACACAAAGCAATACAAAATCCCTCATCCACAAGGAATTCAGAGTCTAATGGAGGAGACAACATGCAAACAAGCATGTATAAATCAAATCTATACAGGAAAACCTGGAGATAATCCCAGAAGGAAGGTAGAAAGATTGAGCACCAGGAAAGGTTTCTTGAAGACAGTGGGTCATAAACTAAGATTTGAAGGAAGCCAAGGAAACCACAAAGAGATCAGAGAGCATGGGGGATAACCAGTGAAAATTCTCAAAAACTAGATAGAGAGTCGTGTGTTTGGAAAGTAAGGAAGCCAGTGTCAATAGATGGAAGAGCATGTAGAAGAAATAAGATGTAAGAAAACTGGAAGACAGAAAAGGGGCAAGTTGCAAAGGGCTCTAAAAATTAAGGAAAGAATTTTGTATCTGACTCTTGCAGTAATAGGAAGCCACTGTGGTTTGAGAAGATCAATTTTACAGCTGAGTGAAGGATGGACTAGAATGTGGAGAAATCTATGGCAGACAGAGCAACAGCTACTGAAATAGTCCAGGCATGAGGAGATCAGGGCCTGAACCAGGGTGGTAGCAGTATTAAGGAGAAAGGGGACATATGTAAGAGGCATTACAGAAGCAGAAACAGGTCTTGGTAACGGACTGGATATGGAAGGTGAGAATGAAAAGTGAAGGATGACAACTAGGTTAAGAGCCCGGATTACTGGGAGAACAATGGTACTACATATTATTCTCAAGAGGAAATTAAATTTATTTATAGAAAACAAATTGCACAATGAATTTAAGTAATATCACAAAATATAAATCCAATTACCTAGTTAGTTGTACAACTATGAATGAAGATGCTTACCAAAGCAGTGATAGTGGGAAAATTTTTTGACATTTCTCTCAAGAGCGTGCAGGTTCTGATATCCCATAACTCCAGGGGTTTATCTTTGAATACAATTGCCAAATATTGTCTATAACAAATTAAATTGTTAATTTAAATATCACCACTGACAAAAAATTCTTACCATTACTGAACAGAAATATGTAAGTAAAAATACAGAAAAATACAAGAAAACTCAGCTCCTAAAAAATAACTATAATGACTAACATTATTGAATCTCATTAATATTGAAAGCAAACTTGCAACTTAGATGGTGACTTTTGAAAATACTTAGAACCTAACAGAATGTAAGATGATGCATTTATTAAGCACTTACTATATGCCAACCACAGGGGATTCAAATGAAAAAGCAAGAACAGTTCTTGCTCTCAAGGAGCTTATATTTGAGGAAAAATAACACTTTGAAAAGTGTTAGCTAGGCAGGGATACTTTGGTTCTGTAGTCACAGGATGGTGAGTGGGCCAATAAGGAGGTAGACTGACACAACCTATCCTATGGCAGAGTTGATTTGATCATAATCCATGGTTCCAGAACTGGAGAAAGGACAATAAACCTTTATGTGAATATGTGACATTTGATTGTGAGGCTCCCCATACCCCTCAACCTTTCTGGAGCAGTCAAAATCTGAGGAAATTTAGAATAGTAGAATTTAGAGCTTATAGCAAATAATGAGATACAGCACAGGGGGACTATGATAGAAATTACAAAAAAATAACATTAGACAGTTTTTTTTTAAAGTAAGATAATACATTAAAATGACCAAATCTTCTTAACGATTATCATTTTGTAAAATGAAAACTTTTAAGAATCATTATATATTTGTTAGTCAGTCAACAATCAATTTTAATAGTGTGCTACAGGCTAGGCACTGTACTAACCACAGGAGACAGAAAAGTAACAATAGTTCCTGGGCTCAAGGAACCTATATACACTGCCAGCAACAACTAGGCCAAAACTTTACTCGCCTTTCCTGAGAGTATCCTACTCTAGTACTATACTTCATACTTCAATATTTTAGAAGAACGATGACTTCATCTTCTTGGATACTTAGTCTACTCAAGTTGGAGGCAACTGCTTGAGGTCTTAGCAGACTATTTCATGAGCAGTTTCCAGCAGCTGAGAAGCCTCTCTGAACTTGTACAACGATTCCTGGCATGATAGTTTGCTGCCAGGACTCTGCCAGAACCTGACAGAGCTTGTGTTCCACCAGCATTCCAAGAAAAACTCTATACCAAAATGAGGCTCTAGAATAGGACTTATATGCTGTATTTTAAAGAAATTTGAAGAATTAAGTGTAGCTAGTAAAAGCTATATTTTGTAGCTACATTTTAAAGAACATAAACACAATTCCAGTATACAGTGCGAATACTACCCCGAAGAGTGAACATTTTTATCAAGCTCTTGTTAGAGTAATATCTTACTCTATTCATCTCCAACTTTAAATAAGTTGGTTTTTAAAAGCAACCATTTGTCAGTTGTTAATTTTTAAGATATTGTTTAGTTTAAAATACTCTCAACAAAAAACAAACAAAAGCATAAAGTATTTGTCATTTCATTAGCAAAGGACAACTCTTGGTGTGGGGACTCCTATCTCTCCTACTGAAGAGATAAGCTATTTACAACTATTTAGGACATTAAATCTTAGAAGCTGATTTAAATGTAATGGTTAACTGATTTGTTCTGGCTTATATAGATAGAAGTATCAAGAGGCAGAATTTGAACTCAGGTGTTCCCAAATCCAAGCCCATCAACAGTTAAGGAAAAAGTTTAAATAAGTGATTTGCTATCTTTAATTGTATAGAAAAAGAAAGCAAGAATTTACTTTCAATTTCCAGAAATATTCTGTTGTTAATAACACTTTCCAAAAGGGTGAGGAACATTTTAATCAACAGAGATATTAGTAAAACAACAATCATCTTAATGGTTTTAGAAAGAATAAAATTTTGAAAAAAAAAAAAAAGGACCTCCCCATTTTGTATAAATTTACAATGAAAAATTGTAGCACATTATTGCTATGATCAAGATATTTTCTGAGGTTAATTATAAAATATCATTTTGTTTTGTTTTTTCCCTAAAGTATCCTGGAAAAATAATGAATAGGATCCTTTAAGTTCTCACTATATTCATAATGACATCAAAAGAAGACCCAAATGTAATAGCACAATGCTCAGGCTGACATACTTACTTCAAATGAGACACTTTAATCATTTCAATGGCTGGCTCATCATTGCCTCTCTCACCACGAAATGCAGTGCTTCTGCCTGTGACACAAATATTATTTATGAAAAAATACTAGAAAATATGAAAGACGCACAAGAAGTTAAACCAATATAAAAAAAAAACCCTAGTCATTTTTCCTTATCTATGCTTGTCTTTATTCATTCTATTTTTCTGTTAGCACAATATCTACTTCCTAAAAAAAAAAACAAATTTACTGAGAGGTATCATAAAAGCTGATGGGGCTTAAAATACCTAAACGAAAATGTCCAAAAAGAAGTAAATTTTCATGGGCAATATGGTCTTCATTTCTTCTGTGGTTTTCAAATGATTTAATTTTTTTTCTTTTTTTTTGGAGGGGGAAGGCAGGGCAATTGGAGTTGAGTGACTTGCACAAGCTCACACAGCTAGTAAGCATGTCAAGTGTCTGAGGCCACATTTGAATTCAGGTCCTCCTGACTCCAGGGCCACTGCTCTATTCACTGCACTACCATGACAATTTAATTTCTAAGCTTTGTCTATAAAAATCTCAAAGTACCCATGAAAATTTATCATTATATGAAATACATATCAAATAAAATTTGTAAAGGTCTTATAATTCCAAAGCTTTATCTAGAAAAAAATTTTTTTTAATTTCAAACTTCTGTTTGTCTCATGGTTTCCTGTCTTATGTTCAATTTACAGATATAAAACATTTTTTTAAACAGGATCCCACCTATAATTTTCTATATATACTAAACTATACTTACAAATGTGAAATTTTTGTGCAATTATCTTTATTTTCCATAATAACAACTGCTGAAAGATAGCTATTCTATTACAATATTGCAGTATAAAAATTAGCAGATCAAAGAATTTGAGGGCTGAAAGGGACCTCAGTCTATCAAGTCAAAACCATAAACCTCACTGTAATATACCCAACAAATATACCCAATAAAGATCTCCAGGGAGATCTGCTACCTCGTGAAGCATGCTGTTCCATTTTTCAAGATTTTTCTGACATGCAGGCTAAAGCAGCCTCCCTGAACTCTCCATCCACTGTTCCTGATTCTACCAACAAGAGCTAAACAGAATTAAGTTTGTAATAGACAACCGAGAAAGCAAGACAGCGAAACCAATAATAATTTGATAGGAATGTTTATTAACCGGCTGGTGACTGCCTCTCAGAGGGAAAGACAGCAGCGAGCTTTCTGTTAGACATAACTTTATAGAAAATGTGATTGCTAGCAACAGAATATGCTTCTAAGGGGGTGCAGTGCCATTAGTATTGTTCCTACTGAAGCGAAGCCTTAGTATTGTTTCTACTGAAGTGAAGCGAAGACATAATCCCTTAGCAAAACCTTGGAATCTGTGGGAATCTGTGGCATGTTTCTACCAACACAGGTGAAACATTTCTTTACTATTGGGGCCTATTAGGTGGTTTCCAAGGAACCTAGTAGGGGTCCCATCTAGCAGGTTTAAGGGGCGTTGGTGTATGATTTCTGGTGGTCACTTCAAGTTTAATCCCTCTTTCATGTGACAGCATTTCAAATATTAAAAGGCAGCGATCATATGACTCTTAAGTATTATTCTCAAGGTATATAGCCCCAATTTCTTCAACCAATTCACACTGGGTCACACAAGGCCCTCTTCTTATTTCTCTCTACTTTTACTAAAATCCTTCTTAAATTGTGGTAATTATGAAAAATATCACCTACTTCTCTCTATAGTCAAGGAAATTAAGCAATGACCAACAAAAGCAAGCAGGTCAGACAGTCAAAATATAGCCAATTTAAAAAAACCCAACCAAACCTGTATTTCTTCTCTCATCCACACTGACAGAGCATTTCACCATTTTTTATTGAAAGGAAGATGGCAATAATTTTAAAATGAGCTACTGATTTTGCTTTGCTTTCTTTGCCTCAAAATGACTATGAAAAAATTCCTTTTATCTACAGCAGGAATAATTAATTTGTATAAATAAAAATTTTTCCCCCAAAAGAGAAATCTTTGTTAGATATAAGTGAACACACTGTTACAATAAGGCTTTTATGTATAGGAAATAACTCTTTTAAAACATGAGGTTTTAAGTCAAGGGTGTGTGTGTGTGCACACGTGTGTGTGTGCATGCTGATAGCACTCCTTTTAGCAGGAATTTTATTTTAATGCTTTTCCTACAATAAAAGAATGCAGTATTTCACTGATAATCATGGTGGGAGAAATGTGTTAAGTTGCCTAACAACTTGGAAATTTGTGGAAATAATAACGGGAAAAAATAGAGCAGTAATTTTATTTAGTGAGATACCAGATAAAGGCATTTAAGTACAGTAGCTATGCAGTCTGGTACTGATGCCAGAAGTCCACGGAACTCAACACCCTGGAAACACAGTTTAGAGATAGAACTGATGCCTTATGGTTCAATGCTGAACTCTGTTATTACAGATGATGATATTTTTAGAAGTACACTTTAAAAATTATAAGAAGCAATAATTATTGTAACTGCCTGAAGATATTTATTAGTGGAAACATGGAACACTACTAATACGGTAGTACTTTAAAGGAACATACAAAGTTTTATCAGAAATCCTCCATTTAAAAACCATTGAATGAATCATAAAATAATTTGGAATTATTGGTATATGAGTACTTTCATATTCTTCTACTTGAAACTTAAGCAGTTCTAAACTTTAGTAATCATGAACAAATAAAATTTCAGGAATGTTTTCCAACATAAAGCCTTCACTTTCTTATATTAATTTCCCTTATTCAGTTAACCAACTATGACCAAAAATTCTAAATTTGTGGATTCCTTAACCTTTAAGAGACTTTTAAGAGTATTCTTATTCTTCAAAGACCAAAGCATTTAACAGAAAATTTAGTCTTTATTAGGTGATTATGGATAACTGCTGAAAATACAAATAGGTTAATATATACAGGAAGTTATTTTGCAAAATGTTAAAAATTTTGAATATGTATGGTGGACTTGGATTTGGGAAGACCATTTTGTAAAATGTTAAAAATTTTGAATGATATATGTATGGTGGCAGGAGGGGTGGAGGAACAGAAGGAATTAGAATTCTTTTCTTTTTGGGGTAGGGGAAGCAATATGTGTTTTCCACACAAAAGGATGATCGATTTCCGTAATTTTAGAGCCTCCCCCAACTTGCTTCTTGCAACCCACCCTCCCAAATAAGTAACTAGTGGATGGAAAACAGACAAAAGACAGGGAGGCAGGGAAGAAAGAACACAGATGACTGAAGATATGAGACTGAAATCTTAGTTCCAGCCTGGCTACAAACTAGGCTTCTGATCTATGGGTCTTAGTTTCCTCATCTATAACATGAGGTGACTGGATTAGATATCTGGGTTCTTTCCAACTCTTAAATTCTATGCTTATAAACTGAATATCCAGGAAAAATCATACACAGAAAAGACTTGGAGACATATTATTAATACCAATTTCTAAGAACAGGACTACATACTAAATTTGTTTAAATTCAACAAGCAATCAAGTACCAACTAATACAATGCATTATGCAAGGTGCTGGTAATATTAATAAAAAAATGATAAAAAATTTTTGCCATTATATATGGTGATGGGGGGGGTGAGAAAGTGAAGGAGATAACCCTAAAGATACAAACCTGTTGGAAGATCAACCAGCTGAAGCTCATTTCTCACTAAGCCCAAGTTGTTGGGTGTTGAGGTAGCAAATGAGAGAAAACCAGTCAAACTTGTCCATTCAATTCCCCTACAGAAATTTCAAAAAGAGAGATATGATATTTAAAATCAGAAAAACAATTTGGAAATAACATTTTTGCACAAGAGTGAAACAAATAAGGTTACACGCACACACGCACACGCACACACACACACACACACACACACACACACACACACACCCCTACATATAAACAGTAATGTGATCTTTGTACTTAGAAACCCCATTAACACTAATTTTCCAACTTGGGATGAGCTTATTTCTAATAAAAATTATATCTCTATATGTAACAACAAAACACCTCCGGTATTAAGTCCACAGCAGGCAAAATACAGAAAAAAGCATGAAACTCCCTGCACTATTCAATGAGGACTATAGTTAGGAAACAGCCAGGAAATCCCAACTGCTTAAAAAACATTTTCTTGAAATATTCAGAATAGGCTGCTGAAATTTGCTATATTTGGGAAACTTAGTGAAACAAAGCAGCTGGGTATTTATGAAGTTCAAAATTAAGGAAGGACCATGAAATACATGTTAAGATTTTCATAAGGTTGAAGTTCTCAAGACAAAAATCATAGGGTCATAGATAAAGAGCAAGAAGAGTCCTTAGAGGTGCTATAGAACTGAACAAAAACAAACAAAAAACATCTCATGGTGATAGACTGAGATGAACATTTAAAATACTCTATTAAGAAATGCATCATACCAATGTAATAGACCTTTGACTATTACCAGATAGAGAGTCACTATCAATTCCAACCGTCAGGTTTTTCAGATGAAGAAGTGGAGGGCCCTGCTTGTAATCAGCCAGTCAATCCAATTATATGCACCCCATGGATGAGAAGCTTTAGTGGTCTGATTTTAATGGGGATGAATGGTTGTGCATCACTTGATAAGGCCACTATGTGAATTCAGAAGACTCAAGTTGGACCTACCTAGGGCCTCTTCCACCAACTAGCTGTGTGCCGTGGGCAAGTCACTTTACCTCTGGATCTGTTTCCTCAGGGGAAGGGGAGAAAGAGAGAAAAGCCTACTAAATTACATGGTAGGTCACTTTACTCTGGTGCTGTAACATCTGCCATCAATATTACCTGCTTTCTGTATTAGTGTGGCAATCATCTCCCTCACTTCAGTTCTCCTTTCCTCCAGCTAATCCTGTATACTTCTCGGAGGACAATTTTCCTAAATAACTTTTTATCGTCCATCTCCTACTCATGATCTACAGTAGCCCCCATTGCATAAAATACAATCTTTTTTACCTGACATTCCAGCCCATCAGTGTTACACTATGAATTATATTTATTCCTCTAAAATAGGACCATGGATTTAACATGCTGTTCTAAGTTTTCCCAAATATGATAGGATTATCTATTTATAAATTTGCCTTTGTTCCTTGCTTTTCTTTTCCCTATCCTAGTTTCCTTTTTAGACATTTCATCTGATAACTCTTTTTAGAAGGTGAACAAAGGAGACATGAGTCACTTGAGGATTTATTTTGTCTATAAATGCAAAATACTGTCAAATAGACTTGTCTACAACAAACAAGCAATGTCTGGCACTGATGAGGGTCATCAGGTATGCACACCCAAAACCAATGCTAACAACGGACTCTGTTTATTGACAATGACACCATTGCCTTGAAGCATGATGCATTCCAATTTTGCAAACTATTAAATTAATGTCTGAAATGCACAGAATTAAAGGACCTATACTCTTTGCTCTCCTTCCATTAAAATGGAGGAATCGGGGGCGGCCAGGTAGCACAGTGAGTAACACCACTGGCTCCAGTGTCGGGATGACCTGGGGATCAAATCTGGGCTCAGATACTTAGCACCACACCCAGAAATAACTGGCCGTGTAACCTTCAGCAAGTTACTTAACCCCGATTGCTTAATTAATTAAAAAAAAAATGGAGGAATCATTTTCTTCGGAACCTTAGAGGTAGAAAAAGAAGAGTAGTGGTCTGAAATGAGAAGGAATAACTGGCTATGGCCTGTATCACAGACAAGAGTCTGTGATAGGAAATAGGGTCTCTCCTTTCTTCACACAGTTATCACTTCCAATCGTGTGGTTATAATAAAATTTGTTATATCTTGTTAAATAAGCTTTAGTAAAACACTGAATTTTCTCTGGATTTTGTTTATCCTACTTATTATTATGGATAATAATGATTTGTCTACAGTTAGCTAAATAGCAATTTCTAATCACAACATAAAAGTATATTGATGGATCTAATAAATGGTCATTTGGAGGAAATGAAAGTACTTGATAATTTACTGTCATGAACATGTACTATCACAATGAAACAATGGTTATTTTTGAAGAAAATTCTGTAGCCTAACCTTTCATTTACAAAGCAGCTAGAAAACATGATAGAAAAGTTTATAATTCATAAAATTCATATTGGTCTCAGTTTTTCGATATTAAAGTATATACTATTCACAGAAATAAAAATACAGGCAGTAGTTAGAACAGATTTTGATCTTTCTTTATAAATTAAGTGGGTGTAATGGTAATGGCGATTTGAAGATCTTCTCTGCCCCTTGTAATAGCAAGCAAACAAGTACTTCATGCCTTGTTTCAGTTGAGCCTTGCTCATGATTATATCAAGTCTTGGTTAAGAAACAGAACTTGGGAAACTCACAGTGGGAGGTACTTGCCAAAGACAGGTACAGGAAGGATGTAAGAGGTGAGAACAGGGAGGAGCTAATGACCAGATAAAACCTGAACACAAGCTGAGAGAGAGCCAGAACTGCTGGAGCAAGCAGCATGGAGGCTGAGCAGTTAGCATGAGTGAGAGATGGGCATTCCTGTTTAAGGGAGCCTGTTTCGTTTTGAAGACCTGAGGGAGGGAAAGTTTAGGAAGGCTTGGAATGTTGGTGTTAGCTGCATTGGTTATGTGTACCAACTTTGTGGTTACTGTGATGAATTTGGCTTTCTGGTTTTGGGAATAGGCTTTCTGGTGTTTGAATAAATGCTTTGGTTCTGTCCTCCATGTGGAGAGCCTGTTACATTTTGTGATTCACAACCACACCAGCATATTCACAGCCACCATGGGCACTGTGAATATTGCAATGGTGTTATAGTGGGCCTTTAAAGGGGTTACAGAAAAAAAAAATCAGCATTTTTTTTTAAATGTGTATGCTTTTTTTTTTTCTCCTATTAGAGCTCTTTCCCTAGATCTACTAGACTGGGATTTCTAATTTAAGCATGAATCATATGGCACACCAGCACCAAAAGTGAGTATTCACTTCTTGTTTATAAGTGAATATCACACAGAGTAAAGAGGTCAACAAGGATTAAAATTATTCCAGTTCCTATTCACTGGTGACAACATACACCAGGGAAGAAATCATCTACAGAAGCAAAACTGGCAATTTTTAATCCATTCCATGGAACATTATATACAAAGGCTGATCATGAAGGATGGCTGGAAGTGAAGAGTACATTTTTAAGTCTTTTCTATGTTTACTCCCATGATTCAGACACCTTTTCTTTTTTACACTGTTTGCTAGAACTTGCACTATATGACAAGGACATAAAGTTGCTTCTCTTTACAAGACATGGGAAAACTATTGTTATTCACAGTATGTTGGTTTATATGAGATTCCAGGAGTACTTCTGGAATCTTTTTAGAGAAAATATAAACTCAAGCTGGGATCTAAGGCAGGTAAGATACAAAAGGAATTATTTTCCAAACATGGGAAAATGAAACTATTGTTAGAAACAGGAAAACACGTTGCTGCTGTCAAAATCAAACTGTTATTTTCTTGGCTGTCTGAATAGACACTAAGAATACAAAATGATTTGCTAACCATTTATTTAGGATGGTATCTGGGCCTCATGTCAACCGGACAATTGACCATATTCTATCAGCCTGCATTATGTGGGGCAGCAAGGTTTGTAATAAATAATGTTCTTTTAGACCTGAGATTTCACTGACACAGGGAATTCAGTGAGAAAACACTTATTTACCTATGGAAACCGGATACTCTTCTGCCAACTAGAGAGTAGTCTAGACCTGTGAGAGGTTAAGGGATCTGACTGTAGTCAAAAAACTTAACATAATGTCACCTGGGACATGAGCTCTGGTCTTCCCAACTCTCAGGCCTTTCTCTAAGCTTCCATGTTGCTTCTCAGCCAGTTAAGAGCCAATACAAGAACACATTAATAGTTTCCAACAATTCTCAATATAAGTGCAATAACAGCAGTAAAATGTGAAAACCAGTTAAAGATTTGACAATGAACAAGATCCAAAAATGACCTACTCTTATAATCTATCGATCCACATGCATTTATGAAATACTCTGCATGCTCCAGGCCCTTTGCCAGGCTCTATGAAGCTTTGGATTATCACAAATGACATTGGGCTATATTGTTTTCAACTAAGTCCACTGCATAAACAATAACAATCCAAGAAAACATTCAAACTAAAACTTCCAAGAAAATTTAAATTTATTATCTGAAACCACTAAGTATAAGCAGTCACAGTTGAAAAAGACAAGCCAACATGCATTTATTGCAACTAAAGTAACAGTAGAAGTTGGTTGAAATATTTACACAGCACAGGCAAAAAAATAAGTTTTTAAAAATTGAACTTTTACATTTTTACGTAAAAATACAGAATAGTTAAGCATTAGCTAAATTAGTTTGACTTTAATGGTGAGTTGTAATAACAAATAACAAGAAATTTTATAAAGGTTTTTAATTTTTTATATCATACCCACACTAAATAAACAAAGATAGCATCTTCCTAGGCAGCATCATACAGTGTAAAATGTGAATGATCTTGAAAATGGCAATTAAGGGGAATCATGGCAGCACAGTGGATTGAGTGTTAAGCCTGGAGTCCAGAAGACTTGAGTTCAAATCTGGCCTCAGACACTTACTAGCTGTGTGACCCTGGGCAAGTCACTTAACCTTATTTGCCTCAGTTCTTTATCTGTAAAATATGCTGGAGAAGGAAATAGCAAATCACTCCAAACCTTTGCCAAGAAAATGCCAAATGGGGTCATGTAGAGTTGGACATGACTGAAAATGACTAAACAACAAAAAGGTAATACAATATCTCATGCACAAATAAAGAGGAAAAGCCCTTGGTTATACTTTATTTATGAGTCCACAGAAAAGAACTATTTTGTGAGTAGTACTTAAGGGTAGTATGAAGAAATTAGCTGAGTTCCTCCTCAACTCACTAAAAAAAGCCTTCTGAAGAGATCTAGAAAACTCACCAGACTAAAACTTGATCAGGAAATCCAAGAAAAAAAACTCATAGTGAGCCATTTTTCCAGTATTGGGAAGTAGACAGGTTTATAGACCCTGGGGACAGGAGACAACCAAAAGCCTGTCATGCAGAGTACTCCTGCACAAGAGACTGGCTGTGATGCAGGAAAAAAAAAATCCCAGGGCGGAGTCAAGATGGCTGAGCAGAAACAGGTCCTCTGTGCGGCTCTGGCTTCCACCTCCTCCAATTCACATAAAAATTGACTCTAGGGGTGGCCAGGTGGCCCAGTGAGTAAGAGCGCTGGCCCCGGAGTCAGGAGACCCAGGATTGGTTCTGGCCTCAGATACTTGGCACCCACACAAAATAACTGGCCATGTAAACTTGAGCAAGTTACTTAACCCCAGTTGCTTAAAAAAAAAAAATACAAAAATGACTCTAGACAAACTTTGGAGCTACAGAACCCACAAAATGACAAAGCTAACCTCTCGCTGAAGACAGACCAGCAGGCCGGCAGGAAGAGGCCAGCACAGCCTGTTGGGAGTATAGTCCAGCCCCACTCCAGCCCAAGGTTTTAGCCTTAGGGTGGCCTGACCAGCCACCTGATGGAGGGACTTCAGATCACCAGCAGCTGTGGCAGTTTCCAGAATTACCAACCCATAGATGCCAAAGACAAAGTAAGAGGTCAATGTAGACTTTGCGGGGAAAGGGAATTTGGGAATGCAGTCCGGCCTTTGCCCCCAGGGCATGCAGCAGCCCACCACCTGGCTGCTTCAGAGCCACAGGCCAGCAGATTGTAGGGGGACCAAGTGACCAGTCTGAGGGGTAATCATTCTTGCTTTAACCTGCTTGGATCTGGATTGCTGTCTAGTGTGGAGGTCCTGGGGTGCGTGACCAGTTTGCCAGAGCTTGTGGAGGCTTCAGACAGGGCACCCAACTAATAGCTCCAGCAGCAGCTAAAACCCCAGCATTTGGGATAAAGCTCCATCTCCTGGTAGCAGTCCTACTGTAACAAAAGGCTCAAAAGTCAAGTCATTGAGTGGAAATATGAGCAAGCAAAGGAAGGAAAGCAAACAGAGGAATCTGACATTAGACTTCTATTTTGGGGACAAAAAGGATCAAAGAATGGAACAGGAGGAAGACAGGGAAGTCAGAACTCCTGCACCAAAAGCTTCCAAGAAAAATACGACCTGGTTATAGGCCATAGGAGTTAAAAAAAGGATTTTGAAAACCAAATAAGAGAAGTGGAGGAAAAATTGGGAAGAGAAATGAGAACAATGCAAGAAAATTATGAAATGAGGGCCAACAACCTGATTGAAGAAAATAACACCTTAAAAAATAGATTAACCCAGATGGCTACAGAGGCTCAAAAAGGCAATGAGGAGAAGAATGCCTTAAAAAGCCAAATTTGCCAGATGGAAAAAGAATCTCAAAAGCTCACTGAAGAGAATCATTCCTTCAGAATTAGACTGGAGCAAATGGAAGCTCGTGACTTTATGAGAAATCAAGATACTATTAAACAGATCCAAACAAATGAAAAAATAGAAGGCAATGTGAAATACCTCATTGGGAAAACCACTGAGCTGGAAAATAGATCCAGGAGAGAGAATTTTAAAATGATTGGACTACCTGAAAGCCATGATCAAAAAAGGAACCTATAAATCATCCTTCAAAAAATTCTCAAGGAAAATTGCCCTGATGTTTTAGAACTAGAGGGCAAAATAGAAGTTGAAAGAATCCACCAATCAATCACCTCTTGAAAAATATCCCCAAAAGAAAACTCCTAGGAATATTATAGAAAAAATCCAGAGTTCCCAGGTCAAGGAGAAAATACTGCAAGCAGTAAGGAAGGAACAATTTGAATATTGTGGAAACACAATCAGGATAACACAGGATCTGGCATCTTCTACATTGAGGGACAGAAGGGCCTGGAATATGATATTCTGGAGGTCAAAGGAGCTAGGATTAAAAGCAAGAATCACCTACCCACCAAAATTGAGTATCATGTTTCAGGAGAAAATATGGTCATTCAATGAAATAGAGGACTATCAAGCATTCTTTTTTTTTTTTTTTAAAGCAATTGGGGTTAAGTAACTTGCTCAAGGTTACACGGCCAGTTATTTTTTGTGTGGGTGTTAAGTATCTAAGGCCAGAACCGATCCCGGGTCTCCCAACTCCAGGGCTGGTGCTCTTACTCACTGCACCACCTGGCTGCCCCTTCAAGCTTTCTTGATGAAAAAACCAGAGCTGCACAGAAAATCTGACATTCAGATGCAAGAAGCAAGAGAAGCATGAGAAGGTAAACATGGAAAAGAAATCATAAGGAATTTATCAAAGTCGAACTATTTACATTCCTACATAGAAAAATGATAATTGTAACTTCTGAAACTTTTCTCAGTAGGAGAATAGTTGGAGGGAATATAAATGTATATACATACATATATATGTCTATATAGGATATACAGGCATATAAATATATATGTGAATATGTGTATATATGTGTACAGGTATACATAGACAGATGGCACAGGACCAATGAATAGGAAGTGATGATACTTAAAAGGTGAAATTGAGAGGTAAGGCAGGAATATAATGAGAGGAGATGGGGAGAAACCAAATGGGGTAAATTATCTCATATAGGAGAGGCAAGGGAAAACTGTTACAATGGAGGGGAAGAACAGGAAGGCAAAAGGGAATGAGTCTATCTTACTCTCATTGAATTTGGCTTAGGGAGGGAATGACATACACACTAAATAGGGTATCTCACCCTACAGGAGAGTAGGGGGGAAGGGGACGAGAAGGGGGATGCTTGAGGGGAGGGCAGCTTGGCGGGGAGGGACGTTAGAAGCACACATTTTTGAAAAGGGACAGAGTCAAAGTAGAGAACAAAACAAGTGGGGGCCGGGATAGGATGGAGGGAAATATAGTCAATCTTTCGCAATATATCGACTATGGAAATGTTTTGCGTAGCTACACATGTACAACCTATATTGAATTGCTTATCTTCACAGTATGGGTGGGCGATGAGGGAGGGAGGGAAAGAATTTGGAATTCAAAGTTTTAAAATCAAATGTTTAAAAAAAAATACATACATACATATATATATATATATATATATATAATTATATTTTTTTTTTTTTTATGCAACTGGGAAATAAGGCATACCGGCACTGGGGTATAGCGATCCATCTTGCCCTACTGGAAAGTCAGAGGGGGATGGCAGAGGATATAGAAGACAGCAGATTGCTGGAGGGGGTATACAGTAGGACCACTGTTTTGGGATGGTGGGTAGGGGAAAGACAGGGAAAAATTTGTAACTCAAAATCTTGTGGAAATGAAAGATGTAAACTAAAAATAAACATAAAATTTAATTAAAAAAAAAAAAAGAAAAAAGACAGCTGTTCAACTTACAAACTGTTCAAGAGGACAAGAGAAGTTCCAAAGCAATTTTATTCTTCTCATACATAACAAAGTATGTCTACTCTTCTAATATGGACCTTGGAGTACTCTCAAATCTCTCTAACTTTTGATTCCAGATGTCCCTACACCCGTAAGATAGACTCACATCTTACTCTATTACATTTCTAGGTCTATACAAATATACTTCAAACACTCACAAGGCAGAATGGCCAGCTCAGCTGAAGTAGCAGGGCACCCTGAGGGGAAGATAGGAAGCAGCATGGATCAACCATGTTGTTATTTAGGTCCTTCATTCTCGAACAGGACTATGACAGAAAGTGATGCCATGACTCACAAATGAATCAGATTTTACTGGGGGGGTAGAGGAGCGGGGGGCTATGCAAAGTCACCAGCCTTACTCACAGTAATCTGTATCCAATGGCAAGATATAGATCACGATGACAAGTAATGGCCCTAGATGCAGTGGGAGACCTTGGCCTTTTTAAACTAAGGTCTTTCCCAGGTCTCAGTTTGACTGAGGCAATGCCCATTCAGTGGTAAGAAATGAGGCAAAGAATGGCCTCTTTTACCTAATCCAAAAAAAGAAAAATCAACCTGGGAGGGGAAGACCCTCAGGGTTTCTGGCCCAAATGGAAACAGTTGCTATTTACATTTGACCAGAAGGGGCTTGGGCTGAGACCTATTGCTGGCCAATCAATAAGAGCCAGAGTAATTTGGGTTTAAGGCAGGATGGACCAAGCAAGTCTTAGCATAATGACCACCTTGACCATTGGATTCCATCCTATAGAGACAGCCCAGGACCCTAAACCCAACAGAGTTTACTACCAGTTGCTTGGGAATATAAGTATCTGCCAAACGTTCAAATCTGCTTCTAGTCTAGCCATTCACAGCAGTAATGTGAGGGAAGAAACCACTACAGAGGAGTCCACTTTCCTTATAACTACTACCAATAAAAGCTGACCAACTTCTATCAACAGGAAGATAGGTCAACAAGAGCCCTGAAAATGACAGCACCCCTTGAACCACTGGTCCTGTTTCTAGTCCATTCCTCAGTGCCATTATCTGCAAAGGCAGGTACTATGAAACAGGGGCCAGCTCTCCCCACCAACTGACAAGCAAATGCCACTGATAGGGCAGGAAAGCAAGTGCAGCTAAAGCAGCAAGGAACTTTAAGGGAGGGCTAGGAGGCAGTGGGTGCCAGGTACTCTGAAACCACCGTGATCTCCCCTTGAACCCTGATGGAGAAAGCCCAGGACCTTGAACTCAGAAGCCTTTGGAATAGAAATGCTTCCAGCCCAATGACAAATGGGCCAACATCAGAAACTGATGGGATTTTATCAGTGGAAATGACATTAAAGAAGAGGCATTATACTTTTTCTATCTGATTACCAACTACAACCTCCCACTTGTGCTGTCTGGCCATTAGAATAGGAGCTCTAAGAGAGCAGAGCCCTGTGTGTCTTATCTGTGTGTATTCCCAGTACTTAGCAAAGTGCTTTGTACCATGTGTAATAAGTGCTGAAGAATTAAATGTCTGTAGAATTAAGAGCTTAACAAATGTTTCATTCATTCATTCATTTGAGCCTTTTCTGAAAGCATTTAAACAAGAAAATACCACCAGTAAAAGTTAACTGATTGAATTAACTAGAACCAAAAATGTCATTATTTTACAGTAAATGTGGTTTACTTGGTTCCAACGTTTTATTAGGCAGCACTATTTCTCATTACAGGAATAAAAGACACATTAAATAACTGTCAGCAAGGACACATAACTGTCAGCAAGGATACATCATGATTTTCACTGAGAAAAAAATCAAGTCTTAAAAATCAAATAAATAATTTAAGACATAGTAATAAAACAGAGAAAGAATTCTCAATAACCTGATGTTCTATGAACAAGCCAACAGTCAGAGCTCATTCATGATTAATAAGAACTTCATTTAGAAATTTCATATTCTTAATCTAAAATTTATAAAGAACTATTTATTGCATGATAGGTCGATATGGAGCCAGAAAAACTATTTTCAAATTCCAATTCTATCATTGCTCATTAGACACTTAGTGAATAAGTGACCTAAAACTAAATGTCAATTGCCTCAATTTTAAAATGAGAAGTTGGGCTGCACTAAGTTCTCCTGCTCTAGGCCTATGATCCCATAATCAGAGCATATTATTTGCTACTGAACAACATTCGATATAGTTAAAGAGATATGAAAGCTATCTCTCCCCCTCAGTTTTAATTTTTTAGTGTAATTAAAGATATACTCACTTGACTTCACAAGAGTGAATACTTAATTCCTTGTGCAACAGCCCACTGGTAAGATGGTACACCAGTACAGAACCATTACTTGTGCCTAAAAAAATGATGAAAAGAAAAGATCTAACATGTTCTTAAGTTCAATTCCAAATAAGAATAAAGGATTTTCCTTCACCTAGATTTGACTGCTTTATAACATTTCCTACCACCCCACTATTCCAAATTCTACCCCACAGCAAATGTTTTTTTTCCTCCTCTAGCAACAAAACAGAACTTAGCTTAGGTACTTGGAGAGTACTTGGAGAGCTGGTTCTCAATGAAGTTTTAAAATATTAATTCAATGTACATAAAGACCTTATACTCAGATTCAAAAGCTCAAGCTTTTAGAAAACTTCCATATTGCTATTTGGTTCCTGAAATTGAATATATAGGGCCATGAAGTTCAGACTTCTGTTATTGCTGCATTTACTTTTTATGCAGTCCTCAAGGGGAATTGTAGCATTTGTCTAAACAGTCATTACAAAATTTTGCAGGTAATTATTATAAAGGTTCAAATTTTAAAATGAATGCATTATCAATAAATAAGCCTTAAAGCTATGGTCACAGTAAGTGTCCTAACACTTTATTAACTTGTGTCACTGACAGGCCACTGTCTGTGACCTTTGAGAGTTCATAGAGAATGGGAGAAAAGTCAAAGAACTGAAAAAGGATAAACATTGTTTTAATTGCCCCCAAATCCTAATCTGTCTCTTTGAGCTGGCCCCTTCCTACCTGTCCACTTCTTTTACATTTTATTCTTTTCCCTGCACTTTGTTATTATTTAACTACCCCAGACTAGCTGCTGTTCTTCCATCTCCTGACTTCAAGCTTTTGCCCTGAAATGTTGTCTCTCTCTTCCCCTCTGCCTCTCAGCTTCCTTTACTATTCACTCAGAGCTCACCTTCTACAGAAGGCCTTTCCTGGTCCTTCCTTCTGTTAGAATCTTACTCATGAGATTATCATCCTTCTACATTGATTATATCTTTTTTTTTTTAAAGCAATTGGGGTTAAGCAACTTGCTCAAGGTTACACAGCCAGTTATTTTGTGTGGGTGCCAAGTATCTGAGGCCAGAACCAATCCTGGGTTTCCCGACGCCAGAGCCGGCGCTCTTAGTGATTATATCTTAAATGTACATAGTTATATGCATGCTGTCTTCTCCATTGGAATGTGAGATCCTTGAGGGCAGGGACCAAGTTTTTGTAGAAAGGAAGAGAAGATGTAATAAGAGAAAGAAGTAACAGGTGGATTGCCAGGATGTTCCACTATTATCTTTACAAGTCAAGATCACACACACACACCCCTACAGAAAACTAAGGCTTTTTATTATCTAAACAACATTTATCAGAGGCAGAACCAAGGTGGAAGAGTACAGGTGGCAAGCAGCTAAACTCTCCCAACATTCTCCTCCAAACAACTTTAAAATAATTCCTCAAATCAAATTCTGGAGAATCAAAGTCAACAAAAGGTCAGAGTGAGATATTCTTCCAGCCTAAGATACCTTGGGAGCTCAGCAGGAAGGGTCTGTAACACCAGGGTAGGAGCCAGCCCAAAGTGTGGCAGGTACACCAACGATGGGCTTTGGAAGTGGCCGTAGTAGCAGCAGCAGTTTCTCTCCCAGCTCAGAGAAAGTAAGGCAGTCAGATAATTGATCAGAAAGAGATTACAGGGAATATCCTTTCCTGGTACTGGGTGCAGGTGGTGCTGGCAACACTACTACCCAAAGAAGTTCTGGGCTGCAATTCCAGGGTGGAGAGGAGTACTTGTAGTTGGTCACAAGGGAATAGGGACCCTGGTCACAGTTCTAAGGCAGAGAAGAGCACCAGCACCTGTGGCTGCAAGAGATCAGGGCATCTGTTCATACTTCCAGGGCCAAGAGGAAAGCTAGTACCTATGGTGCAGGGGAGTAGGAGCCCTTCCTGGGTAAAGACCAGAACAAAGACCAGGAGAGCAATGACAACAGCTATCCCCAGATCACCCCACCTTCAGAATACTGAAAACTTTCAGACCCCCCCCAGAACTAGCTCTGAAAATAGCAGCATAAAAAAGACTGAAGCCTGGGGGCAGCCAGGTGGCTCAGCGAGTAAGAGCACTGGCTCCAGTATCGGGATGACCTGGGGATCAAATCCGGGCTCAGATACTTAGCACCACACCCAGAAATAACTGGCCGTGTAACCTTGAGCAAGTTACTTAACCCCAATTGCTTGAAAAAAAAAAAAAGACTGAAGCCTGGTACAGTGCCTCCCCACAGCCAGATGAAAAGAGCCCAACTTTAAGATAAAAATTCAAAGTAAAGAAACAGGTTGGAAAAATTGAGAAAAAAAAACAAAAACAGAAAAAGAACTGGACCACAAAAAGGTGCTATAATGACAGGCAAGACCAAGACAAACTCAGGGGATGACAACAATGTGAAAGCAGCTACAACCAATGTCTCAAAGAAAAATGCTAGAATTCCTGGCAGAGTCAAAGAGATACGAATGACAGAGAAAAATTGGGAAAAGAAATGAGAATGATGCAAGAAAATTATGAAGAGAATTAACAGCTTAGTAAATGAGACATAAAAAGTGAAAAAATAACACCTTAATAAGCAGAATTAGCCAAATGGAAAAGGAGGCACAAAACTTCACAGAAGAAAAGAATTCCTTAAAAAAAAAAAAGCAAATTGGCCAAAAAGAAAAAGAAGTATGAAAGCTCACTGAAGAAAATAATTCCTCAAAAAATTAGAACTGAGCAAGTGGAAGCTAATGACTCCATGACATATCAAGAAACAATAAAAGTCAAAAGAATGAAAAAATAGAAGAAAATGGGAATATCTCATCATAAGAGTAACTGATGGGGAAAATAGATCAAAGAGAGATAATTGGAAGGATCTACTGATCACCTACTGAAAACGATCTCAAAAGGAAAACTTCCAGAAAAATTATAGTCAAATTCCAGAGTTCTCAGATTGAGGAGGAAATATTGCAAGTAGTTAGAAAGTAACTATTCAAATATCCTAGGGTCATAGTCAGGATCATACAAGATTTAGTAGTTACCACATTAAAGGCTAAAAAAGTTCTGAATGGTATTGGAAGGTAAATAATCTAGGATTGCAACCAAGAATAACCTACTCAGCAAAACTGAGTATAATCCTTCAGGGAAAAAAATGACATTTAATGAAATGGAGGACTTTCAAACATTCCTAATGAAAAGTCCAGAGTGAATAGAACACTGGACATTCAAATACAAGATTCAAGAAAAGTGTAACAAAGTAAACATAAAGCAGAAATCATAAACACTCAATAAACATTACATTTCTATGTGGCAAAATGATACATATGACTCCTAAGGGTGGTGGTTGTTGTTATTGTTGTTTAGTTGTTTTTCAGTTGTGTTTTCATTTGAGGTTTTCTTGGCAAAAATACTTGAGGTGGTCTGCCTTTTCTTTCTCTGGCTCATTTTACAGATGAGGAATCCAAGGTAAACAGAATTAAGTAACTTGACCAGGCTCACAGTTAGTATCTGAGATCAGATTTAAACTCAGATCTTCCTGACTCCAAGCTCAGTGCACTATCCACTGAGCCATCTAGCTGCCCGGAACTCCTAAGAACTTTATTATTATTAGGGTAGTTAGAAGGAATCTACAGAGACAGAGGACATGAGTGTGAGCCGATTATGTTGGGATGATCTTGCCCCCCATGGCCCTCAAAAAACATATAAAACAAGCAAATGAAGGGCTAAGAAAGAGGGATACACTAAAAGAAGGGGAAGGGAGAGACAGAATGGGGAAAATGTTCTTACATAAAAGAGGCTTGTAAGGAAGAGCATTTACAATGGAGAGGAAAATAAGGGTGGGCAATGCTTGAAGAACCTCATTCCCATTGAAAGTGGTTCAAAGAGGGAAGAACACACACACACACAGGTGGATATAGAAATCCATCTTACCTACTAGGGAAATAGAAGAAAAGGGAATAAGAAAAGGTGGGGGAATGAAGATGGGGTAGAGAAATGCATAGTTAATAATTTTAACTGTCAATATAAACAGGATGAACTCAATCATAAAACAGAAGTGAAGAGCAGAATGGATTAGAAACCAGAATCCAACAATATGCTGGAAACAAACTTGAAACAAAGAGACATACACAGAGTTAACATAAGGGGCTAAGGCAAAGCTATTATGCTTCAGATGAAGAAAAAGGCAGGGATAGCAATCATGATCTCAAAATAAACGAAAAACAAAAACAGACCTTATTAAAAGAGATAATCAGGGAAACTACATTTTGATAAGGGTACTACAGGAAAAGAAAATATTATCAAAAAATTTTACAGCAGGTTTCTCTGATAAAGATTTCATTTCTCAAATATATAGGGAACTGAGTCAAATTTATAAAAATAAGAGCAATTCCCCAACTGAAAAATGGTCAAAGGATATCAATAGTCAATTTTCAAAATAAGAAATCAAAGCTATTTATAGTCATAAGAAAAAAATGCTCTAAATCATTACTAAATAGAGAAATGCAAATTAAAGCAACTCTGAGGCACCACCTCACACCTATTAGAAATGACAAAATGCAAAAATAAGTATGCTAATAAACTGTTGGTGGATAAATAAATAAACTGGTTCAATCATTCCAGAGAACAATTTGGATTATGCCCAAAAGGATATAAAATTGCATATACCCTTTCACCCATCAATACCATTACAGGTCTATAGCCCAAGGAGATCAAAGAAAAAGTAAAATGACCTATATATACAAAAAACATTTACAGTAACTCTTTTTTGTGATGGCAAAGAACTGGAAACTGAGATATGATTGTGATGGAGTACTAATGTGCTATAAGAAATGACAAGTAGGATGGTTTTAGAAAAAACATGGCAAGGCCTAGATGAACTGATACAAGGTGAAGTGAGAAGAACTGGGAGATTATTGTGTACAGCAATGTTATAATGATGACCAGCTATGAAAGACTTGGATATTCTGATGATACAAAGATCCAAGACGATTCCAAATGACTCATTATAAAAAAAAAAAAAAGCTATCCACCTCCATAGAGAGAACTGATGAACTCTGAGTGCAAACTGAAGTATAACATTAATTTTTTTTTTGGCTTTTTCTTTGTGATATGTCTAATATGTAAATGTTTTGCATAATTTTATGTATAATTAATTGATATTTTTCTTGCCTTCTCAGTGGGTGGGGGAAGGGTGAGAGGTACAGAGGGCATTTGAAACTCAAAATTTAAAAGGAACACAAAAGCAAATAATAAATTATAAAAAATAAAATGAACAACATATCCCATCTACTACATTATATAGTTGGCAAAGCATTCTGAAGAAGTAGTCAAATACTCACCAACAGCAAGCAGTGGCTGATACTGTTTTATATTTTTTGTGGTAAGTGGTGGGCACATACGGATAGTGAACTGTGGCAAAGGAAGTCCTGAAAGAAGTCCTGTGAGCAGAAATTTCAAATGCACTTCCTGCAAGGTGGGGCCTCTTAGGTGTTCTTCTCCAGCAATTGTGCTTTGCCCTGATTTGCAATCAAAATAGCAGCCTATTAATTATAAGCAATTCTGACTTTAAAAAAAAATATATATATATATATATATATATATATATATATTAACTTGCCAATAAAATAAATTTATGTACCAGAAAGAAAATGGTGTTGTTGTTTTTTTTTAAAGCAATCGGGGTTAAGTAACTTGCTCAAGGTTACACGGCCAGTTATTTCTGGGTGTGGTGCTGAGTGGAAAATGGTGTTTTAAAGAAGTAGAACCTGGACTTTTCAAAAGACATGTCAGGCCTTGGAGACTGTATACAGGGTACCCATTTCACTGCTTGTCTACATGACTGATCACCTTGTGTAAGCCTCAAAGGATATACAAGATATTTACAGTATTGCTAACTAGAATCCACCGACATCCCCTACAACGCCTCCAGAAACATGGATTCAAATTCTAGCTACGTAATTTCCCAAGGCAAGTCACTTTTAATATCTCTGTTTCCTGTGTATAAAATAAATGGGTTAATCTGATGATCTTTAATGTCCCTTCCCGGATTTTATCTTTTAACACTCTTTCCATGCATGGTTTCAGTCAAGTCTGTGTCTCTTGGCAAGCATTGAGGGCAGGCAGTGACCAGGATTAAAGGGCTGCTAGTACTGCTATAGCTGACTGCTATCAGTTCACATCTAGAGACTTATGCTTAGAACTAGGGGGTCACATTCTGTTAAAGATAGTAAGAAGGACCAGCAGGGTAAAGGATTTCAAGATCATGCAAGAATCAAATGAAGGAACTGGGGATGTTTAGCCTAAAGAGCAATGAAGAAAGGTATTGGTGCAAAGAAAAGAAATCGGGATGAAATAAGAGATGGCATTAGAAATAGCTGGCATAAATGTGAAGTCTTTGTGAAGCTAATTACTGTATACATTTAAGAATTATGATAGAAAAGTAGTTCATTTAAAATCTAATAAATTTTGTAAACTTCTCGTCAATCTATCAAACTGACAACAGCAGATTCAAATGAAAATACTCATTTTAGTCCTTGTATCCCCAAGTATCTAGGATATATTAGTTACTTTATGTTTCTTTCATCATTTACAACTTAAAATTTGACAATTAGATAATTCTTTAGATAGTACATTAAAGATGTTACTGTTATTTGAGTCTTAAAATATAACATTTCCAAGTACATTATAAATATTTCAATTGTCAAGTCAACCAAAAGTAAAAAAACAAAACTAAGACAAAAAAAATAACAAAACAACAACAAAAAACTGTGGGAAGTTCAAATAAAAAACCACATGTTTACAGTAAGGTATAAAAAATATGATGATCACAAATTACTCTCATATCAAAAATTAAGGTCAATTTACAAAAACAAAAACAAACAAAATATATGTTGGCAATCTGGCAATTTACTTAAGGGTGACTTTTATGTAAAGTATGAAAATAAATAAAATCTCTAACTCTATCCTAGGAATCTAAAATAAGAGAATATGTTGGCTTAAAATGAAAAATGAGTCATTCTGTACATATCCGAGGTATTCCCAAGCATGGAATCCAACTACTTTCTTAGACTAGGGAACTTTCCTCTATCCTTCCTTCATTAAAGGATTTGCACTTAAAACATATCACAGTGTTTTGCATCTTAATGGTCTCTATTGGCTGAGTGTAAATCAGTCCAATGCTTTTAACTGGATAACAAGAAAATGCTTTCCATTATCATAGAGTACTCACTGCAGTGCAAATTAAAGGTTTAATTAAAAGTTATAATTAAAATGTTTAAAGTAACAAAGCCTTTCTTAATTAATGCTTTTAAATCAATTGTATTGTCAAGAATTGCTACATAATCTACACTATTTTGTCCCTTTAAAAATATTACTTTGTATTGTTTTAATACCTAAATCCTATAAAATGTCTGCTTGAAAAAACTAACCTGCTACATTAAAACTGTGGATTTATGATATACGTATTTATTCATTCATTTATTTATTTGGAAAGGACAATTTACTCTGAAAACTGTGGTTTGGGTTACATTCAAGTCAACATCTATTAAGCAATTATTCTGAGCAAATTGCCACATTAAGGGCTTACAATTTAGTAGGAGGTATAAATCTTATATAAAAAAAAAAGATAAAAGTATTTGAAAAAATGTGATCAGAGACACAAGAGAGAAATAAAAGTTTTATATGGGTGTGGAAAGAAGTAACTTCTGGCTGTGGGTGGACAGTTAACAGAAAGGTTATGATCAATCCAGGAAGAAAGACTGGCCCATGCCTCACCAATGTGAGGCAAGTAAGCTCAGGACCTGTGGAGAATGTCAAGTCCTCTAATCTGGCTGCAGCCTAACTTTCAAGATGGAAGCAGGAGAGGGGGAAAGAAATCTAAGTTAGGGCCAGATCCTGAGGAGCCCAAATGGCAGCCTAACAAGTACTGGATTTGTTTGTTAAGAATGAGGGAGTCATTAAAGGCTTTTGAGCACAGAAGTGACCTTAAAGCTTGGCTTCAGAAAGATTAATCTGGCAGCAGTCCATAGTATGGGATAGAAGGTGGTGGCAGGGAGAACAGTTAGAACATTATTGTGATAGGCCAGTTAAGAGATTAATGTGGGCCTGAATTTGGGAAGAGGCAATGGAGAGGAGGGAACAGAGAAGACATCCACAGTAGAGAGGAAATCAGCAGGAATTGGGAACTAATTTGTTAAGAGGGTGGAGAGGGGGGAAGAATCAAAGATGATGCCAAAGCTTCTGGTCTATGAAAGGCAATTTGGGTGACAAAAACTGATCACTGCTAAAAAAAGAAATGACGGGGTAAGGTTTTGGGGCAAGATGTACATTGCTAACACCATGCCAAATATGACTAAACTTTCCAATAATGGATAATACTATAGGTATGTAATAAGAAAAGATATAAATGCAATGAGTAAGAATTTGCATAACTTTACCATACTTGTAGTGGGAACTTCCCAATTAGGCATATAACTGTCTTACATATGCAAAATTAAGCTTGCAAATTTTTAAAAATTTTATATTTTAAAACATGTCACCCAGAAACTGATGAAAAATATTTTTTTTTCTTTCTCCTAAAATTTTCTGGCAGTAGTGTTTTCCAAATCAGAAATGCTCAAAAAATAATTGTGACTCAATTTTGTCTTCACAAAACAATGTTTTTAATGACTTAATTATAAAGATGAATTCTTCAAAACTGCTCAGAATCCATATTTGCAATTCTAAATTTTTTTTGCTAGGTTTTTTTTGAGAGTGAAAGTAGGGTAATTGGGGTTAAATGACTTGCCCAAGGTCACACAGCTAGGGTGTGTGTGTGTGTGTGTGTGTGTGTGTGTGTGTGTGTTAAGTGTCTGAGGCCATATTTGAACTCAGGTCCTCCTGACTCCAGGGGCGGTGCTCTATTCACTGTGCCACATAGCCGCCCCTGTAATTCTAATTTTAACAAGTAATCTCCTTGAAGCTAAGGATAAGTAACTTTTTGTGTTTACAGTCCCAGAACCCAAAAGAATGCCTTGCTAAGAGTAAGTACTTCATATCTGTAGAACTAAAACATATTAGTTAAAAACACAATAATTTAGACATAATACTGGTTTTATGTGTAGAGTTGTTTTAGTGCTTCAAAGTACTTTTACACAAATTATCTACTATAAATAAGTTCTTTAACGGAAAAGGCCCTCTCTCTTTTCTGATTCTGTGTCCCTAAGGTCATACATAATGTGAAGTTTCAAAAAATGTTGATTTAATTCTCATCGTGTCCCTCCCACACACAGCCTACCCAGAAATACACACACACAATGTGAAGAAGACAGGACATATATTATCATCATCAATGTCAGATGAGGAAACTAAGGCTCAAAAAGGTGCCTCATATCACGCAGCTAGTCAAAAAGACAGAAGAGGAACTAGAGATTAATTTGCTGGATTCCCAATTGTGCTATATGATGTCATGCTGTTTATCATTAATAAATTTCAATTCCAACAAATCAAATTCCATTTTATGACAATGTAGGCATTTTCCAATTTAGATGCTTTATGCTTCAATTACATATTAAACATGAAACTCTTCTACATTTAAGTTCTCCAAATTCTAACCTTAATTTTACATAAAACTGTACTGACTTTTCCCTTCACAAAGCATAGCCCAGAATAAAGTTTGGGGAAAAATCAAAAACTTACCAATCATATTATCTAAAGAAAGATCTGGAAGTTTATTCTGTAATGCTCCTACAGGAATTCCACAGAAAGATATTGGTGAATATAAAGGTGATGCACCTGAACTGCTGCGAAGAAACAGTTGTTACAATTATACAAAACTCAAAATAACTTGAAATTCATATGACATAAAGTAACTCAAATTATTAATTCCAGATTATGTTCCTAATATTGTTTTTGGGGGGTTATTTTTCCCAAGAATTTGTCTCTTTTGCCTATAAAATATCTCCAAATCTTCATCTGCTTTTCATTTTTCCCACTGAAGAGATTACTTGTAGTTGACAAACCATGCGGTGTTAGTAGTAATACTGTCTGAAGTAATAACAACAATATTAAAAGGCTGTGTAAGTCTAAGAATGAAGTTACCTGTTACGAAAGTTTCTATAAGAAACAGTAGATTTCAATTCCCATATCATGACTCTTCCATCACTCACGATGAGAGCAGCAGAATTTTCATTAACAGGACAACACACCATACTGAACGGACGAACAGTTTTGGTCACCCTAATTGCATCACACTGGCTTCGCAAATCATAGGTCAGCTCCTGAACTGGATCTGGATCTTTATGTAAAAGAATTGCTAAAATTATCCCAGAAACGAACAACTTCAATCCCACTACTATATCAATAGAACAGGCCTATCTATGACCAATTTTTTTTTAAAATACACTTCACGAAACCTACAATTTTATAGTGATTCCCTCACAGAAAGACTATTTGATTCCCAGAGAAGACAAAGATAATACTATTTAGAACACATAGCAAATTTAACTTCTGAAATAACCTAAATTCAAATCTTCTGATAACATGGTTTTATAAAGGCATTCCCATGACACATGACCAAAGAGCAATATATAGTGATTAGTGAATCTCATTCTTCACTACAAGAAGATAACTCATCTAAGACTTAAGTCAATAAGAGTTGCTATGGTTGAAAAGTTAACATCCCTGCAGCCAGCTTGGTGATGACACAACCCTAAGTTTAGATCTGAATTCTTTTCAATCCTTTTCCAACTTAGAGAACCTGGGTTGAGCTTAGGATCCACAAGCACTCTCATTAGGACCTGGGGCCACCCTCATATCATCATGGGGTATCAGAAGAGGATTTTAATAGAAAAATAGATTTCATACATTTTTGCAATATGTACTCTAAATATAAGAACTTACAAGACTTAATTCAATTAATGCCTCAACACTGTACACAATTCTGCTAACAATAAATGCTATTCTGTAACAACAGAATTAATAATCATTTTGCTTTTATCTCTTGTGTATCTAAGTCATTCTCAAATGGAAATGTCTTAAAAAGGAAGTCCAAAAGCAGAGTGTAAAGTTGGCAAAATTGGAGTAATGCTCAAATATACAGATGTATATAATATGTTACATAACATTACCTGACTCTTCATTTGAAGTCCCAAAAATAGCGTTATAAGATCTTCGAACTCTTAAAGTTATGCAACCATTTTCATGTAGGCAAAATAAGCCATCACGCTGAAAGCAGGGGATAACCTATGGGAGATTTAACATGGAATTCTCAAAATACAATGGATTTATTAATATAGCATTTTAGATACTGTGATGTTTATAATAAAAACAACTAGGTGGAACAGTAGATAGACCTTTGTAACTACAGTCAGAAAAACCTGTGTTTAAATCCCACCTCAGACATCCTCAAGCTACATGACTCTGGGAAGTCACTTAACCTCTGTCTTCTTCAACTATTAAAATAGAGATTAACAAAAGCACCTAATTCCCAGAATTGTTGTGAGGATAAAATGAGGATAAATATTTGTAAAATATTTGTATATATTAAAAATATAAATATTTGTAAAGGACTCATCAAACCTTAAAGCACTATGTGAATGCTTTATTACTAGCTATTATTATGCTAAATAGATCAACCAAGAAAAGAAAAAGTTCAAGTTTTTAACATACATTTAGAATTCATTTAAACTGCAGATGTATATAAATGTGTGTGTGTGTGTGTGTGTTTCTTCTTCAGCATGGGAAATTTCCAGTGTGATAATACCCTACAGTATCAAAAGACCCTAACTGAACTATGCTTAGCGGATAAATCCTCTGAAATCACTTGAGGCACAAAGAGGTTAAATGATCTGTCCAAGGTCCAAAAGTTAATAAGTATCTGAACACAAAAGCTTCCTAAATCCATGTGCTTAATTAACACCACTTAAATAACTCATGTTCCCAGAATATTCTTGGTCATTTCAAGGGCAAAATAAACTCATTAAGAATTGTAGAGAACAGGAAAGACAAAATAATGTATTTGGTTATATTAAAGTTTAACAATCAAATCTAGCCAAAAGAAAAATGACAGGATACAGAAAGTGCAGGGTTTAGAGTCTAGAAGATGACACTTATTAGATGGCTCTGGTCAAGTCACTTAAAGCTTAGTGTTCCTCAAATAATTCCCCAGGAAATCTCTACTAAGAAGTAGATGAGTGAGAAGAATTCCCCATCTGATAAGATCACGTTTTTTACATTTATGTGTCACATTTACAGTACACATAGTGGGTAGCCAATAAATGTTTGTCAAATTGAAAATCAAACAAGACTGAATGGTATTTCAGTCACAAAATACATATATTTTATCTTTTAGATATTAATTTTAATATAAAGAAAAAGAATTGAATAATGTATAATGAATAAGCTTGGTCCTGGAAGAGTTAAGAAATCACAACTGTAATCCCTCTGATAATGGACTACGGATATGAAATATTGCATAATCTGTCAGATAATGAGTTAGTGGTTTTTCTGAATTGCATCCCTTCTCCCTTTCTTTTTTTAAATCTCTTTTCCAGGGGTGGCTAGGTGGCGCAGTGAATAGAGCACCAGCCCTGGAGTCAGGAGGACCTGAGTTCAAATTTGACCTCAATCACTTAACATTTACTCGCCGTGTGACCTTGGGAACGTCACTTAACCTCAACTGTCCTGCTTTCCCCCCTCCGAAAAGAAAAAAAATATGTATCTTTCACAAACTACTGTAATATAGTATTCCAATAGGACACCCTGCCTGAAATCTCTCCTCACTCCAATTCATACTAAACTCATGTGCCAAAGTGATTTTTCTGAAGCACAGTAGGTCTGACCACATCACCCCTCTACTCTGTAAGTTCCCACAGTGTCCTGTTATCTCCAGGATCAAATATAAAGATCTGTTTGAGGATGAAGGCCTCCACAATCTGGTGTCTCGTCTCCATTCTTCTTACAACTATCCTCCTCTTTATTCACTCAACAATCCAGCTACGATAGCTTATTTGCTGTTTCTCTTGCCTAACAGTCCACCTTCTTCCGTGTTTCTTTGCACTGACTGGGCCCCATGCCTGCCTACCTCTCACCTCCACCTAGGAGTTTCCCTGACTTTCCAGAAGACTTAGCTCAAACACTACCTTCTAAAGAGGCTTTGTCCTAGTCCTTTTGAGATCACCTTCCATCTACTCTGTATACATCTTGTACATGTCTATTTATATGTTATGTCCCAATTGGAACATGAGCCTCTTAATAAACCCAGTGCTAGCACAGGACCTGACACATAATAAGTGATTAATAATCCTATTTTTTGGTTGATCAATTTACAAGATACGGTGCTCAGAAAGGAAGGGAAGAGAGCTCTATTCAGAAATGATAATGCAAAAATAGATACTGATTTTTAAATTTTTAGCTTATTTTAAAAAATGTAAAAGATTAAAAATAGTGGTTTCAAGTACAGCTATGGAAAATAAACAGCAAACTAGAATGGATACCTGTAGAAATGGTACTCCTGTTCTTTCTATTGCAATTACACCTACTGTCTGGTTTACTTCAAGGTCGAGGATTAGAATTTCTCGAGGATAAAGCAACAACATGTGATTCCTTTTGGAAGGTAGATATGACAACTGAAGACAATCATTGAGTGTCACAGATTCAGCACTGAAAAATAAAAAATTCACACTGAACATATTACCATAGGTTTAGTTTAAACTGAAAGAAACTTAAAAATTTAATATCATGGGGCAGCTAGGTGGCACAGTGAATAGAACACCAGCACTGGAGTCAGGAGGACCTGAGTTCAAATCCGGCCTCAGACACTTAACACTCACGAGCCGGATGACCTTGGGCAAGTCACTTAATCCTAACTGCCCTGCCTTCCCCCCTCCAAAAAGAAAAAAAAAATTTAATTTTCATGTGCCTGTCATATAAACCATGAGTTACAAAATATATCTTTACTTCCTGAAATGGCCAGCATGGGCCTGAATCCAATGCTACAGAAGTTAGAACATGCCAAAAAAGTCAAGTTAATCACTGATGTAGTGTACCCCAAGGGTGTTAACTTCCTATATTTCTAAAAGGAGCTACTTTTTAGCAAGTTTAAAAGTACTGTGATGTTGTAAGACAACTAATACAAGAAAAAGTAAATACTAATGGCATTCACAAAATTCAGCTTTGTACTACTTCATAATTTGACAAGTTAAGCAAGCTGCTATAACTGACACACACACACAAAACATTTAGAAATTTTCTTGTTAGAGATGCCATACTAAATGTATAAAATAGGGTGTCCTAAAATAGAAATTAGCAAAGAGTCAAAAGACTTGGTTTTTATTTTAGACTTGGGTCTGGCATTAAGCAGCTATGGGTAAATCACTTTACCTTTTGCCAGTTTCTCCAACTGTAAAAAACAGGTTGTATAGAAACTATGAGATGATTTCCAAAAAATATTTTATCTTTGCTATTTCTATCACGACAGCAATGACTATATGAAGACTATGAAAAAGCCCAAAGTTAAAAACTCTCTAAACCACAAGATGGCATCTTAATCACTGATAACAAAAAATTTTCAATTATAACACCAGTAGAGGGAAATGTTCTTTGTAATATGAATGGATGTCACAACATAAAGTATCACATTATTTGCTTTTTTATAAAATCATTTAAGTGAATGTCTGCAAAACTCAATATTAAGATCCATCATTTAATTTTGAGTTACCTATCAAGATACTTCAAATTTATAACATGAACTTAATTTGGCAACTTCTAGAACTGATGGACTTTTACAACTAGAAAGTTCATTATTTCTCATTCTACAGATAAGAAAAAGAAGAGCTAGAGAGGTTATACCCAAGACAGTTCAGTTAAATAGCAAGTGGTGGGGCAGATAACAAAACAAACATGTTCAGATTTCTAATATAGAGGTCTTTCTACTTCACCATGCTACTTTATACTGTTCTGGAGATTCTGTGAAACCCATTACCATAGTAATACAAAACTATATTTTCCCAATTTACTATGTGAGTGAGAAAGATTCAATGATGTAATAATCCTATCAAATAAGCCTTTGTTAAAAGCATACTTACTGCCAGGCACTGTACTGGCTGCTGGGGAAAGAGTCATAAATGAAACAGTTCCTGCCTTCAAAAAGCTCTAGTGTGACAATACACACATAGATATACTTATGTATGTACGTATGTATGTATGTGTGTCTGCGTGTATGTATGTATGTATACATGCATACACACACATATACATACATAAAGATATTATATACAAAATAAATACAAAGGAATTGGGGGAAAAAGTACTGGAAGCTGTGGGAACATAGGAAAAAATTTCAAGCAGAGGGTGGTTTTCATGATTGAGATGAACTGTAAACAAAACCAGGGCTAAAAGGCGGAAAGATTGCAATTGTACAGTGAGAGCAAGAATGTGAGAACATGACCTAAGACCCTACAGTTAATGTAAACCACCCTGAATGAATGCAAATAGCAAAAGAAGCTCTAACTATCCCATGGAAAAACTTAAAAGTAACCCATGGTCATCACTGGCACTATGCCTTCTTTGTTCTGTTTCTATATGTCATCTGACCTGCTCTAAGGAAGGGTTGCAGGAATCCATTACTCTAACCTGCCACTGGCCAGAGCAGTTGGTTACATGAGTATACTCTGTTAAACTCCCCAATCAACTCAATAAACCCTAATAAATCTACACATACATCCCCACACTGACACGGACTTCCTTCTTTCTTTGGTATCTTAGTATTCTCTTGGAGGGTCTGCCACCCTACAGTTGGCATAATCTGGGGAGAACAGACCTGTGTTCTTACAACTGGCATAGTTGGAAGGATCTGCATCTTTACAAAAATTCAGGCACTAAGGACAATCAGTGAAAAAGCCCAAAGACAAGAAGTGCTACACATGAGAAAAAGAAGGCTAGTTTGGATTGTGTGAAAGGAATCATATGTAATAAGGATGGAATAGCAGGTTGGAGTTGGCTTATGAAAGGTTTCAAATACTCTGATGTTGAGGACCATGGCCAGTGGGGCTCTGACCCTGATGGCTGAATAAGCCCTCTTAGCATAAGACCCTGCTAAATAGGCCCAGATTGGTTCCCCATCCCCCAGGAAGGCTCACAGGCATGGGCTTCACATTCCCGTGAGAAGCATGGTATGCTCCCGGCCCGGGAACAAGGACACAACTCCATCCTATTCTAGAGAGGTTTAGGGAGGTTTGGAATATCCTGCCTGGTACTTGTATTCTGATAACAAGGCTAGAGTACATGGCTGTCACGGATAAGGCGAAAGGGAGCTAGGACAACGGCGTAATCCCAAAGACAGTGGCTTATGATGACTATGCAGTTTCACACTATATATACTGGACTCTTAGCTGAATAAAGTTGACTCTGTTTTCCACCATCCTGGAGTCCTGTCTCGTTTACAACTGCCAGCCTCTGGGTAAGTAATCTTTTTATCTATCTTTTCATCTAACTTCTCCTTCTCAGCTCCGTGGCTGGCCCGGCAGGGCTCCTCTCTACCACTATCTCAGACTCTGCCACAGAAGGGCAAGAGTCCCTGGGTGCACTTGGCTCCCCACACCAGAGGAGTATGTATTTGATCTAAGAGATAACAGGGAGTCACTTTCCAAATGCATGAATATTTATCTCTATGTAATGACCCTCAAAGTCTTCAGAAATCTCATTTCATCTCTTCTAAATCAAAACTACAATGTAAACCTCAGGTAAGAAGATGGGATCATGGAATAAACAGATACCTCAAAGTCCACTGTAATACATTTTAATGTCTGATGCTTCATCTGCTTCATGAATGAGACATTTTAAACTCTCAAGTCATCACTAAAACATGTCCTGGATGAAAATACAAATAACAAAAAAGTGTGGCTATTCCCTCGTTGATTAAAAATAAAAAATGAGAATGGGAGGGAAAAAGGAAGAAAATTAATCCTCACTACTAAAAAGATAACTTCTGATTCTATCTTGCTACTAAATAAAAGTAGAACTTACCTCGGTTTCTCCTGAGTGATCAATATTTTTACTTTATTGAGAGCCTTCTTGGCACCCGTAGCTGCAGTTGCCTTGTTATGAGCTGGACTCGAATGTGGACTGGATATGTAAACTTTTTTCCCTGAGCTGGCAGGAGGTTTGGATGGAGAAAAGTCTGAGATGAATACAATCCCCTCACTGGTAAGTACTGCATTAGGAAAAGGAAAGTGATCATTAAAGTTAACCAGTTTTATCAGTTTTATTCCAATATAATGCTGAAAGGGAAGCAATGATAAGTTTAATAACACAGTACTATTGCTACATAATATTTCAGAGCAAAAAGTATCATCTAGCAATTAAAGAGAAGTGGATGTTTTATTACAAAATTTATCAGAGGTCAATGTGATCAGCTCTTATGTATCTATTCTTCATATTAAAAAGATACTATAGGGTTATCAGCAGAATAAAGACTTCCCTGATTTCCTGATCTCTAGCTTTAATCAGATGTGATTTTTTTTTTCCTCCTCTGAACCTTCTCATTTAGTCTTAGAGCATCTCTCGCCTAATTTCTACCACTGCCTGTAATTCTCTATGGACTTGCCTCATCCCCCCCCAGATTATAAACTTTGTAAGGGCAGGGCTCTTTGTGTACTCCTCAGAAGCCAGCAGAGCTCATGGTAGGTACTAAGTAATGTTTTGCTGAATCTGAATGAGTACTAAACAAGTACTGTTTTTTGCAAACTAATACAGCACACTGATTTTCACTATAGGTTCCCTATTTTATTTCCAAACTTGAAAATGAAGTGATGCTTTAGAATGTAAGCTCTATGTAGAAGGGATCTTACACTTTAAATATTTCACACAAAGACTAATGATTTGATGATAATAAATGTTTATTTGTAACGATGAACTTAAGTCTAAATGTGTATCCGTATTCTAAGGCAATATTTTTGTCCCTGAGTTTCTCTATTTTTTTTAAGTGGGAGGGGGGAAATTTTAAAAATATAATAGAGTAAAATACTTCCTTAATGCTATTTGAAAAGATAAAATAACAGAATAATTATTGCATCTAGTAGTCAAAGTTTTCAGGCTTACAAAAAATGTTCCATAGCTGGCACTTAAGCAGAAAACTAAGTAAAATTTCTAAAGGAAAATAACTGTAACAGAGTCTATATGAAAAGCACTGCTCAAAAACTGAAAAATGTAAGTCAACCCATATATTGATTCAAGTTCCTACAGATTTCAAGATGAACACCAGCTTCACAGTTTATAATGTTACTTTCTGAGTCTTCCAAATCCAGAGAGAAATAGTCTGCATGGCTACATACTCAGCAAAACTTAGTCATAAGTATTTTAGATAATCACTTAAAGTAATGAGCACAATTAAAGTATGGTAAGAAATTATTTGGGTTTTTGTTCTTTCTTACATACCACTGTTTACCAACTCAAAGCTGGGGTATAAATGGGTAGGATAAAAGTCACAAGAATTCAATTTAAATACAGCTATTAAGACCAAATGAAACCACTGACTCAGCTCTTCTAAGCCATGAAAAATGAACTTAATTAAGTCTGAACTGAAATACTGTCATAAAAGCTATCTTAAGTTGATAATTACAATCTTCTTTCTCTGGGTACTTTATTTCTAACACAAATTTTCAACACAGTACCAATGTGTCCCAATATTTTTTATGAGCAACTATTATCTGCCTATCAGCACAAGGTTGAAATTCAACTATCAAAAACCAGGAGTTATAAGGAAAAAGCTTGAAACCAAGAAGCATAGCTCCCCACTTTAAGACTCCTTTAAAGTATGCTCACAAATCTGCCCCCTAATCTGCTTCTGTCATTTTAAGAGTAACATCAGAATTTTTAGATCAATATTTTATAAAGATAGTTTCCTTAATCCTTTGATACAAATAAATATAACTCACAAGTTAAATGTGAAGGATCAAAGGGGTCGAAGGAAAAAGAAAGTATGTTTTCTGCATAACTCTTCTTCCAAAGTTTGGTACCAGTGTCTGCATTCCATAGCACAATGTAGTTAGGTGGATGAATAGCAAGAAGCAAATCTCGGGAAGCATCCTGATTCCATAACCACTGCATGTCTGTAGATATCACATAAAAGAAAAAAAAAGTCTGAAGAAATAACATTTAAATTATTTTGAGAAGCATGGCAGCACAGAGGACAGAGGACTGGCCTTGAAGAGAAAGAGATCCAGGTTCAAGTCCTGCCTCTGACCAAAAGTGGTTGTGTGAGCTGGAACAAATCACTGACACTCTTGGTTCCCAAGGCAACACTCAAAGACCATCTGTTATAAGGCAGGGTTAAATTTGAAAATCCTAAAATCAATGAAATAATAGCTCCAGGCCCAAAAAAGTATTATTTTTCTAATCTGTCCATAAGATCTGGTTTTATGCAAAATCTTTACAATCTTTACTAAAAATCAAGTGTCAGAACTATTAGAATATAAAAATGTAAAGTTAACTTGTAATAAACAGAAATACAAGCTACTGAAGCCTTAAAGTCATCCAAATTTAACACGTCAAGACTTCTGTAAGTTGGTGTCAATATCCTCCTGGTATAGTATAGTTATCCAATTCTTTTTCTTCCTATGACACTTTTGAGTACAATACTCTATTTTCATGCATGCTCACTTCAACAAACTAGATAAAGGCACAAGCACAGGAAAACCACAGACTCAAAAATTATGAACTAAATAAATGCTATTCTTTTCCCAAGTTAGATAACCTAACAACAATGCAATTGACCCTTGCCTATCCCCCTTTAAAGGAAAGAAGTAATGGTGGAAGATTCAAATCAGCAAATAATTCCCACTCATTTACGACAGACTTTAGAATAGAATGCTATATTACTAGCACTGCAAGGGTTATTAAAACATACAATATACGATGATAGCACTGGAAGAGTCCCTAGAGTTCATCTTATCCAATCATCTTCATCTGATTGATAAGTAAACTAAGGACAAGATATATCATAGGATGTTTTTCATAACAGCTTCACTATTCTCAGGATCTCTGCATCAAACACTTTTGATAAGGGTTTGATTATCTGAAACATACAGACAACTAACAGAAATATGTGACAAAAAGCTATTCCCCAGTAAATAAGCAAATGATAGTTTAAAAAAAAAAGAAAGAAAACTATCAGCAACCATCTAAAAATTCACCAAATCACCAATAATAAGTACATACAAATCCAAAAAACCCTGAGGTTTCACCTGATATCCAGAAAACTGGTAAAGCTGACAAAAGATTGAAATAGTCAGTGTTGGGAGTATTTGTGGAAAGATAGAAAAATTAACACTTTTTTTTTTGAGCTATGAAATGCTGGAAAGCAATTTAGAATTATGCAAAGAAAGTGACTAAAATATTCATCCCTTTGACTCAGAGATTCCCCTGCTAGGTAGATATTCCTCCACTGGCAAAAAGTAAGGCTTTATCCACAATAAAATATTTATTGTAGCACGTTAGGTGACAGCAAAGAACTAAAAACCAAATAAATACCTACTGATTAGGGGCTGGTTAAATAAACTGTGGTACATTCACATAATGGTATATTATTGTGTTCTATGAAACTATGAACAATACAGAGAAACACAGGTACACTTATAAAAACTGATGTAAAGGGAAGTTTAGTAGAATCAGGAAAATAATATACACAATGACTACAACAATGAAAATGGAAAGAAAAGCCATGATAAAACAATTCACATTATATGATGAAAAAATTATATCATGAGAGAAATTTATATGCAACAAGCATAAACTTTTCTTACCTACCCTGAATAGGTTTGTTGTGTTCTTGTATTTCACATCGAGCTACTCCAGTTGCTACATCCCAAACAATGATCTTCCCATTGATGTCAGCAGAAGCTAAGCGTAAAGAATATGGAGAGCCAATATTGTGGTGATAATTCTCTTTGGCCCATTTAACCTAGTGTCAAGAACAAATCAAATCATCATCACACTTATATATTGGATTAAACACAATATTCACTGAAAAGTCCAACAGGTTAGAAAACAAATTTAGATTATAAAACAATTATTTATTAAGAATGAACATGAAGAGTCTATTTTTAAAGAAATATGCTTTTATTATTGATTCACATTTTATTTTTTTACTCAAAAGCTAAAATTCTCAAGAGAAACAGTGATGTACACAAAAATAAATCAAGTTGAAGTTTATCCAAATTCAAATAAACATTAAAAAACATTGTTTAAATTAGGACTTCTGAATCAAATCATAACAAAATCTAGATTAACTAAAAGCCAGTTCTTTCTGAATTCCTTTCGGAAAAAAAAAAAGCACAACTACCAGCAAAGCTCATATAAAACAAAAATAGCAATTTTCTGTTCCCTAAGAACTTGTCCTCTCATATACATACTACTTTACATATCCATTAATTTTTTTTTGGGGGGGGGGGGAATCCAGGTTCCAGTCAAGCTTATCTACTCGCTTATTCCCTTAGATGACATTCTGTCTCCCACTTTTATATCTTTTCATAAGCTGTTGGCCCCCCATACCTAGAATACTCTCCATCCTCATTTCTATGGCTTGGAATTGCTAGTTCTCTTCAAGATTCAACTTAATTACCACCCCCTTCAGGTGGCCTTTCTTAATTTCCCCAGTATCTGCCTCCCATTTCAAATTACTTTGCATTTATTTAGTCTATAGCCTGTATTTATCTATAAACATGCTGTGTACCCTGAACCTAGCAGAATATAAACTTCCTGAGGGCAAAGACTGTCTCACTCTTGTATTTGCTTCCCTAATGCCCAGTACAGTGTCTGACACATGGCAGATACTTATTAAATGCCTGTTACTTGACTGATTCAGCCATATAAAGATGATGTACATAGCTATGGACCCTGACTGAACAACAAATACTACTTTTAATAATTCAAACAAATAAATTAAACAACTGTTTAATTTGCTAACACTTTTACCAAAAAAAGGGGAATTATTTGATAAATATTATAAAAATATTCACCAAAATGGTTTAGAAAAGGTTTGAATTTGGGTCTTGAAGGAATAAATTCAGAGATCTAGAAAAGTGGGTTAATATAGAATGATTATTGCCCCAAAGTAAAATCTTGATCGTCTACATAACTAACTCTAAAGTTGACTTTAACCAGCCTATTAACCATAACAAGGGTTTACAAATTTGAAAATCCTAAAATAAAAAGTATTGTGGACATATTGCACATTAGAGAATAGCAAAGTGCTGAGGTCCCAAACTCATCCTTCACCCAGATAATCTTTTCAAATCAGTATCTTCTACTGCTCTCCTCCACTATTAAAAAAGAATCTCAAGACTAACTTCTAATGCATATTACCATAAAACAATGTTATACTGGCTGTATGCTGGGGGGAGGGAGCTGGCGGCATAAGGCAAAAACAGTTGAGGAACCAGCAGAATTATTGCTTTCAATCATCTTTGAAACAGAATGGAGTCTAACTCATTAAGGACTGTCATTTCACTCAACCCGGATTAACATTAAATCAATATCACACTTTGAAATGATGGTGTGCCCCACAGGTGGGTTTATTATGAATTCAAGCAGATTAATACTGTAAGAGAGTGGTGACAAAAATATCTACAATTTTAAGGAAAACAAACAAATCATGAAATCATTTAGAAGTTTTTTTACTTACCTTGACAACATTAGCTTTATGCCTTTCTAAAACTTGAAGTGTCTGGGCAGTATTAGAATCAATTACAAGCACAAGGGAATGACATCCATAAGCAATTAAACCTTGCCAGCCCCTAGCAAATCAAAAGAAAAAAAAAATTAACGGAGCTCCCTGGGCACAGGGGCCATGTTTTTTCCCTTTCTTTGTATTCTTAGCACTTGGTACATAGTAAACACTTTATAAATGCTTGCTGACTGACAACTTTTGAGATAACTTGAATTACAACTCAAACAAAAACAAAACAAAAATGACATAGGAAAAGGAACAAAACTAAGAAAACTTTTTTTGTGAAATTAGTCTACCTCCTCCAAGAAATAAGCACCCTAAAAAAATGTAAACAAAATTAAAATTTCTACTATCTTTAACTCTACCCAATGTCATTTAAAATAAAACCACTGCCAACTCCTGTATCAATCTTAAAAACAAATGCTCAACTGAAAAACCACGCCACAAGAATCTATAAACCACTACCTGTCCCTCATCTCCCGGTGATGAGCCAGAATCAAGGACAAACAACAGTGGGATCTGTCCAAACCCCAGGGAGTCTCAGCGGGGGAGCTTCAGCAGCCATTTATCTCTTTCAAATCATACTTGAGCAAACATCTTTTTAATAACACTCCATTTGCGTGAAGACTTTCTGCGTAAAGGACCCTCACGAAGCACTTTGTTTCTTTGTTGTTATTCAGTCATGTCCAATTCTCCCTGACCCCATTTAGGGTTTTCTTGGCAAAGATTCTGGGGTGATTTGCCATTTCCTTCTCCAGTTCATTTTACAGAAGAGGAAATTGGAGCAAACAGGGTTAAGTGACTCGCCTAGGGTCACAAGGCCAAATGGGGATAACGGCACCTGGCAAGGCACTCAAGCTCTGCCTGCCTCGGTTTCCCCAACTGCCTCACGGGGACGATAAGAGCACCTACTCCCCAGACTGGTTTAGAGGATCAAAGGGAAGAAGATGCGTGAGGCGCCTGGCACACAGTAGGCGCTTCCCCGCTGGAGGGGCCGCTCGCTCCTCTCCCGCCCCCTCCGCGGGCCCAGGCTTTGGCCCCGCCTCCCCACCTCGGCCTGCTCCGCCCTCACCAGTCCACGGCCGCCTTGTTGTGGGCGTTCAGGGCTCCGGTGAGAGTCCGCGCCGACAACTTGATGTTCACCGTGTAGGGCAACATCTCCTAGGCCCGGGTGCCGAGCCACGGCCTCGGCAGTACGCGGGGCAGCAGCACCGGGCCAGGGCGCAACAGCGGCTCCGAAGTCCCCGGCAACCAGGAAGTGAGTGGCGGAAGCGCCGCGCTCCGTCCGTCCCTCCGTCCGGCGCCGACAAGGGTCCGGGCGCTCCGCGATCCGGGGCCGCTCAGTTCCGCGGAACCTAAGGCTGGACCTGCCCAACCCGCGTAGAGCGACTCGGCCTCGGGCGGTTTATGTATCGTCTGACTGCGTTGGGGGACGGGAAACGCTCCCATTGACGGGCGTGGGGGCGGCAATGGAAGGAGGGTCACTTGTGAACTTGAGAGTGTAACCCACTCTCTGGGCACGGGGGTCTGAATTCTAGTTCTGCGACTCCCCACCTCCCTGACCTGGGGCAGTTATGTTAATTCTCGGGTGGTCAGTTTCGTCCTCTGTTAAATGAGGGGCTCACACCCTACTGTCTGATTGCTGAGATCCCTGGACAGCTCCGGAGCTGTATGTAATGTAGGTGGGGATCACCATGGTGGGGGGCAGGGAGGACGTAGCAGCCTCTGCCTGGCCCCTGGGTGTCCCCTAGATTCCGAGCCGAAGGAACACCCCTTGTTTACAGAGAGCGGCTGGTCCAGAGCCAAGCCTCTGAGAAGAGTTCCAGGCAGGATTCGAACCCAGGGCCTCCTGGCTCTTAAGTACTGGGCTCTAGCTGCTAAACATCACACTGCCTCTTCTTCTGTGTCACCCAAAGTCACAGTGGTAAGTCGACCTGGGTTTGAATCCCAGCCCTGCCACGTGCTACCTGGATGACCAGACTCCTCTTTCTGAGTTCAAATCCCACATCAGATACTTCCTAGCTGGGTGACCCTGGGCAAGTCACTTAACCCTGCTTGCCTCAATTTCCTCATCTGTAAAAGTGAGCTGAAGAAGGAAATGGGAAGCCACTCCAATATCTCTCCCAAGAAAACCCCAAATGGGGCCATGCAGAGTCAGATGCCACTGAAAGGATTCAACCACAAAAAGTGCTTAATGTTCCTCACGGGCTTGGGGCTAGGAGCCCCACAGGTAGAGAGGTGCCCAAGTATGGTGATGGGTGTACTTGTATGTGTTCCAAAGAGTGGAATAGAAATGTCAAGCCTCTTTGCCTCTGCCTCTCTTCCAGAGGAGGCTTTCATTCCTGCCAGGGGCTCCTGGGCTAGGAGTATATCTGTCTATTCCTTTAAATACTATTAATATAGAGAACATGATTAGATTCCAGCCAACTTTTGCTCACTTCATCATCTGGAAGGTCAAGGGGATCCCTAATTTTCTATGTAAGGCTTGACCTCTTCTTCACCTAATACCAGTTCCACAAGCACTACACATAGAGAATAGCAATGAAACCCTTTATCCAAGTCGGCAGCAAAGCAAAACTCAGAGAAGGTATACTTAGAATATATGCCAGACAATACAGAGCAAAGGAGTTCTCCCATTGGGAACTCGCTCAACCAAGAGAGAGGGTCTTGATCCAACCCAAGGGGAAACTCCCTTAAGTCTCTAGAGTAGCAAGCTAGGGACCTGATGGAGACTGCCAGTTTTCTCATGTCTTCCTAGTCTTTTCTTTCAGCAACATGAAGTGAGTGGGGTTGTTGGTCTCTTCCATCTTTTCTCGCAAAGCTAGAAGCCAGGAGCACCCAAAGGAGAACTGCTAAGAACTGAAGAAGCTTTGCCTCTGGCCAACTCTACCCAGCCTCTCATGGAGGACAGGGCATTTACCTCCATCACCAAGGACAGAGTCCCATTATCAATGGGCTTTGGGACAGGGGTTACATCTGTAAAACAAGAGGATTGTAAGGGATAATCTGTAAAGTCCCTTTATAACTAGAGCTCTAAATTTTATGAACTCTCAGGAACTGTCTCCTCATACTCTGGAAAATGCCCAACATCAGTGACTAAATGCTGTGACCTAATGTTGCGGGCTATCTGACAAAGAAATGAATACGATTTGAGGTGCATCCATCTTTTTTCGATTTGCTATTTCCTTTTATAATATTTTGTTTGCCTTTAAAGAGATGATATGCAGTAGGTAGAAAATGCAATTAAATTATAGAAAGAAAATGAAACATCAATATCATAATTAGTCTAGTAAATCATTATTTTACTCCATTAATTATAACACTCAAAATATTATTGTTGAATAGTTTTAATTACTTTTACAAACTATGCTAGACTGGGTATACCATGTAAATCAAGCTCCTCCTTCCTATTATTCATATTATGAAATAAATTAGAAGCAGACATCTCAGGAATAAGCAATAATATTGGAGAAGGCATAGAAATGGAGTATTAGAGGGCAAAAGTATAACTAGCAAGAGGAGGAGTGATTGTGTCCCAGGGTAATGGCATAAGGGAAACCTGCTGGATAGTGAGTTTCTCCCCAAGTGACTACTCTCCTTGTGCTTCATGTCATTGTGCTCTATTGGTTTCCAGGTTGCATCCTTAACAGCCCTTGGACTATCGTCCCCAGAGACCACTGTGGTGTCCCTATCACAAGAAGCACCTCCTATCCTCTCTCAACTACATCCAAAGCCAGTCATTCATTTATCTGTTGATTCCACAAGCAATGCCATTGCTGCACACTGAAAATATTCCTAAATATGTCTCTAGAAGGAAATGATGACACTCCCTCCCCTCCCTCACTCTACATCCCACACTCTGAACTAAAACAGACCAAATTTGATCTTCAGATATTTACCATAAGAAGGCTGAGTAAAAGAGGGTTTAGACACCTCCAGTTTGTCCCCAGCAGGCAGAACTATAAGCAATAAGAAGCAAGTAGAGGTACAATGTCAAGAAAAACTTGCTATTAATTAAAACTCCCTAAAAACAGAGTGGATTGCCTCAGGGGGTAGTGGGTTTTCCCTCATTTGGGGTTTGCAGACTGAAGCCAGATGATTAAACTTCAGGCATAATTTAGGTTAGCTGGATGCAGAGGTCCCTTCCAACTCTAAATTCTGTAATTCTGTTATTTTAGGGGAAGCCCCAGTTTCTGGGAGCCAATCAAAAGAATTACTGTGACTTACAGACTAAACTTTACACTATTAAATCTCATCAAGTTGATTGGAGAGATTCTCAAAATTGCTTAGAAGATCCCATGTTCAAACCACCCCCTTTTAACTATTAAGTACCTACTGTTTACAAAGCAAAATAGGCCCAGAGGGCGATATAATCTGTGTCTTCAAGGAATTTGTGATTTAGGAGATAAGATATGAATACAAATTATTATAATATTCTTTGAGGGTGAAGAAAACTGGAATTTTATTGGTATAGTGAATTTCAGATAAGAAAACTCCCTCTCCCAATTTGAATCAGTACCTAGAACCTAAAATCATATCAAGAGAGTTACTGGGGACCCTCTGAGGTTAAGTGACATACTTACCATCATACAGTCAGTTTGTGTCGGGGCAAGATGAACACAGATCTTTCTGGATCTAAGACCAGTTCTCTATGCAGGTAATATCTAGATGTCTAGAGGGCTCTGGAACTACATTTACATATATAATTAACAAAAATAGACACATGCCTATTGTAGGCTTTATAGAATCTAGTCTATTAGAATCAAATATTCTAATACAGGAAGTAGATTGTCTGAGAACCAGAGGTAGTATGTAAGAGAACCACAGCCTGAGTACCACTGCTATATAGTATGTGGTTTTTGGGGGGGGGTTGTTGTTTTTTTCTTTTTGAAGGGGGGAAGGTAGGGAAATTGGGGTTAAGTGACTTGCCCAAGGCCACACGGCTAATTTTGTGTTAAGTGTCTGAAGCCGGATTTGAACTCAGGTCCTCCTGATTCCAAGGCCTGTGGTCTATTCACTGTACCACTTAGCCACCCCTAGTGTGTGTTTTCTAAACAGTAGATGTTCATTCAGTCTATAATGTGACAAAAGAGAGAAAATTGCTCAAGGGGAAGGGTCAGGACTAAAAGAACACTTTACCCAAATGCAAGTTCAGGCTTAGGATTCAGAATTCAGTATGGAAGCGTCTCAATGGAAGGCACCTTATTTTAGTTGTATCTTTAATTGCTTCACAATTAACGCTGTAGGTAGAAAATGATCTGAGAAAAGGAATTGACACATGACCCATACCAGATACCCATAAGGAAGACATTGAGGAAAGGAGCTGCAAAAGTGATCACAGGAGTTAGCAGATAACAGGAAACAAAATGGGGGCCCATGAGGTGTGGAGCGGCTAAACAAATGGTACCATATGAATGTAATGGAGTATTATTGTAGAGTAAGAAATGGGGACTATGAAGAATTCATTAGAAATAAATAAAGATTTCTATGAACTGATGTATAGTGAAATAGATGGATTTAGGAAAACAGTGTATAAAATAGCTACAACAGGGAAACCAAACTTTGTGTAACAGGAAAAAAAAATACCAATAATGGTCCTCGAGAACAGATGATGAAACATGCCTCCCTCCTTTGGGCAGACAGGTAGAGGACTATGATGGAAAAGGATTTCATGCATTGTCACACGAGAACACTAAGAGAGCTATGTTTGTTTACAAAGAAAATTCCCTGGAGAAAATGGTAGAGGGAAGAAGGAGTATAACTAAAAATGACAATGACTTTTTTAAAAGCCATTAATAAAACTTTTTTTAAGTGACCTCAGGAGCATAGATAGTATCAGCATTAGATGAGACAAGATGAACTAAGGTTGTACAGAAGACAAAATACAGGTGCCCTAGTGCAATTGTCAGGGTAACAGAGTTTGGACCTAAGTTGGACATGTGAAAGCCTATATAGATTGTGACCAACCACTATAAGGGCAGGACATCCGGAGTGAGCTTTGAATGACAGGTTGGGAGGAGTGACGGTGGAGCCATGTCTACAAACATCATGAGAAGAGAGCAGAGAAAGGTCTGGTTTATAATGTCCCTCAGCACACCCCTTTCTACATGCTTTTGCACCATTCATTCTTGCATGCATGGAATTCCCTACCTCCTCATCTCTGCCTCATAGAGTCATATGCTTCCTTCCAGATGGACCTCCAGCGTCACCTTTGACACAAAGACTTTCCTGATTCTTCAAACTACTAGAGCACTCCCTCCCTAACCACATCATATTTTAAAATTGACTCTCTATATATTTATATATGCACTATTTGTCTCCTCTGATAGATTATAAGCTCCTTGAAAGCAGGGACTATTTCATTTGGTGTCTTTGAATTTCTAACATATGCACAGTGACTGGCACATGGTAGACCCTTATTAAATGTTTGTTGATTGACTACCTGATTGGTAAACAAGGATTGCTATTGTCATCACCATCCTAGAATTCGAATAGAATTTGAAGCTGAAAAGGATCATAGAGAATTAGTCAAATCTCCCAGTTTTACAGATGAGGAAACTGAGGTCCATAAAGGTGAACTGATTTGTCTAGGGTCACCCAGGTAGTAAGTAGTACAGCCAAAATTAAAACCCAAGGCCCTTGACTCACATTCCAGTGGTCTTTCTATACCAACACCAAAATATTACAAATCTTGTTAAGAAAACCCCTCAAGTCTTATTTTGCTAAATACAAAAACAAACAAAAAACCTCTCTCTAATATATAGGCACAGTCCCTATCCTCTAGGATCTCATGATATAATGCAAATGTTGCTTAATTGGGAAAATAGATAATTCAACAAAGTAGTCAATTACATTCAGAAAAAAAAGTAGCACCTTAAGGAGAGATCAAAAAGTATAGTACATCAAGCTCACAGATGGAGGTGGGAGGGGACGATTACTGGACAGAAATAAGCCCCAAGGAGGAAGACAGATAAATTAGTTATCTTCTATAGAACATTTTGAAGACAAAAATGTTAAATATTCAGAGCAGGGGGTGATTGCCAGCTGGGGTCAGAAAAAAAATATATCTCCCATGGTACAAGGTTATACAATTAAGGCATGTTAATGGATTTTTATGGCTTTCTTTAAAGCATCTGGCCTGGCCACTGTGGAGGACAGAATATTGGATGAGATGGACGACTGCTCTTTTTAATAGTATGAATTCTCTGTTCCTCTTTTATGGCTGAAAAAAAATTAACATTTTTTACAATCTACTCTTGGAGAATTTTTTCCTTATCTACACACCCCTTTCACAAGGCACATTGCCCAGTCTGCCCCACAAGACAGTTTTATGGTTTTCCTTTAAATTGTATTATTTGCTTTTAGTTTGTTATAAATATCTCAGGACATATCAGAATCAGTCTGCTCCAAGCATAGGCAGGAAGATCAATCCAAAGGGAAATATACTGCCCATTTAAATACATTTTGTTAATCTTTTATGGTATCACTCCAGAACACATGGTAAAACCTTTCATGGACAGTGTTATTACAAACCATTCTGGAATGCTGCATCAATAAATCCAATTTCTCAGGCAGCCGTGGTTTTCCATAGACTGGCAGAGCCATCATTCCAAAGGAAGCTAAAAGGCGCCTATTGGTGTTAATGAAGTTGGAAAAGCTCATTGAAATGGTGTTTAATAATGGATTAATTAGAAGAGCAAAGGGTAGCAGGTAGCTACTATTGACTTCAGGGTATCTTTCATATTTATTAAGCTTTTAAACATTAGAGTTGGAAGTCTCCTTTGAAGTCATCTAATTCAATTCTATCACTTAACAAATAGGACAAGCGAGGCCATTGTAAATTAAGTGGCTTACCCCAAATCACAAAGCTAGGAAGGGAAAGAACTAAGACTTGAACCCAGGTTCTTTGACTCTAAATCCAGTGGCTTTAAGAGAGAAAGTGCTGTAAAAGGTGGAAATGAAAAAGGATTTGTTTTTTTACTCATATTGTTCTAGGTAGCAGGATAATAATGAAGATACAAGAAGGGATTGAACCTGTGATTTAAATAGTATAGGGAACTCCCCAGGGAAGAAGCTCCTTCACCCCAAGGCAGGTCAGTATCTTTTCCTACAGAATTACCAAGAGCCTAAAGGCTTTCCATAAGTTGTACTGAGTTATACAGCTGAGAAATGTCTGAATCAAGAATATGAACTCTATCTTCCTGACACCAAGTCCAGCTCTTTATCCACTGTCCCACCTAGCTGCACCTCTAACTACCAACATGACAAATATCAGCAACAGTAGCAACTGAAAGTTAATATGACAATAAATGTCCTCAGGGTGTCATTTGATGTTTCGGTAAATAAAAGATGTTTCCTTCGAATAAAACTGATATGATTAGCTACTCAACATGGAGGATGTTTTTTTAGTTATTTTTCCTGTAGTGAGAATAGGGTATGCATTTTTGCTTGGGTCTTCAGAATTTCATTTTTGAGATGTTTCCCTTTGAGAATTTTAATATACCATGGGATATTACCCATCCTTCTTCTGAATAGCCTCTTTGTGACTATCCTCTATTCGAAATATCCTCTTCTGAAATCTAGGGAACATGTCAGACTGTGTTTACTATGGATTCTGAGATGCAATAGTCACTTCCCTCCAATATACCCATTTTTTTCTAGATCAGTAAATAGTTCTTCCTTTTTGGTCAGTCTGTTTCAAAACAGGAACTCCCTTATCATTTCCTCCAGCTTTTTTTTTTTTACATTTATTTATTTATTTTTTGTTTTCAACATTCATTTCCACAAGATTTTAAGTTACAATTTTTTCTCCCCATCTTTCCCCTACCCCACCCCAAAATAGCAAGCCTACTGAATATCCCTTCCCTCAATCTATTCTCTCTTATATCCTTCCCCATCATGCCCTAAATTTTCTAATAGGGCAAAATGGATTTTTATACCCCAGTGCCTGTATATCTTATTTCCTAGTTGCATGTAAAAAACACATTTTTTTTAAACATTTGTTTTTAAAACTTTGAGTTCTAGATTTTTTCCCTTCCCTCTTCACCCACCCCCACTGGGAAGATAAGCAATTCAATATAGGTTGTACATGTAAATTTACCCAAATCATTTCCATAGTAGTTATATTGTGAAAGACTAACTATATTTCCCTCCACACTATCCAGCTTCCCACTTATTGTATTTTCTCCTTTGACCCTATCCCTTTTCAAAAGTATTTGCTTCTAACTACCCTTTCTCCCAAATTGCCCTTCCTTCTATCATCCCTCCTCTTATCCCTGAACCCCATATTTTCCTGTAGGGTAAGATACCCAATTGAGTGTGTATGTTATTCCCTCCTTAAGCAAAATTCAATGAGAATAAGGTTGTCCCATTCCTTTTCACCTTTCTTGTCTTCCCCTCTATTGTAACAGTTTTCCCTTGCCTCTTTTATATGAGATAGTTTATCCTAATCTACCTCTCCTTTCTCCTCCCAATTAATTCCTCTTTCACCTCTGAATTTTATTTTTTAGATATCATCCCTTCATATTCAACTCATCCAGTGGCTTCTGTCTATGTATACATGAACATACATATGCCCACACTCACATATATATTTATATACACATACACCCTCCCATATATAACATATGTGTATGTGTGTATATATATGTATATACATATACATACATACACACACACATATATATTCCCTTCAACTATCCTCATACTGAGAAAAGTCTTTTGAGTTACAATTATCGTTTTTTTCCATGTAGGAATGTAAATAGTTTAACTTTAATAAGTCCCTTATGATTTCTTTTTCCTGTTTACCTTCTCATGCTTTTCTTGCTTCTTGTATTTGAAAGTCAAATTTTCTGTTCAGCTCTGTTTTTTTCATCAAGAATGCTTGAAAATCATCTATTTCATTGAATGATCATATTTTCCCCTGAATCATTATACTCAGCTTTGTGTAGATGATTCTTAGTTTTAGTCCTAGCTCCTTTGACCTCCAGAATATCATATTCTAAGCCCTTTAATCCCTTAATGTAAAAGCTGCTCAAATTGTTTCTTCCTAACTACTTGCAGTATTTTCTCCTTCACCTGGGAACTCTGAAATATGGCTATAATATTCCTAGGAGTTTTCTTTTTGGGATCTTTTGTAAGAGGTGATCTGTGAATTCTTTCCATTTCTATCTGGTTCTAGAATATCAGGGCAATTTTGCTTGATAATTTCTTGAAAGATGGTGTCTAGGCTCTTTTTTTCATCATGGCTTTCAGGTAGTCCAATAATTTTTAAATTATCTCTCCTGGATATAAATTCCAGGTCAGTGGTTTTTCCAATGAGATTACATATTGCCTTCTATTTTTTTCATTTGTTTGGATCTTTTTTATAGTATCTTGATTTCTTTTAAAATCATTAGCTTCTAATTGCTCCAATTTAATTTTGAAGGAGTTATTCTCTTCAGTGAGTTCTTGAAATTCCTTTTCCATCTGGCAAATTCTGTTTTTTAAGGCATTCTCCTCACTGGATTTTTGGGCTTCTTTTGCCATTTGAGTTAGTCTGTTTTTTAAGGTGTTATTTTCTTCACTGTATTTCTGGGTCTCCTTTAGCAGGCTATTGACTCACTTTTCATGATTTTCTTGCATCATTCCCATTTCTCTTCCCAATTTTTCCTCTACTTCTCTTACTTGATTTTCATAATCCTTCTTGAGCTCCTCCATGGCCTGTAACTAATTCATATTCTTCTTGAAGGCTTTTGATGCAGGAGTTCTGACCTCGCTGTCTTCCTCTCATTCCATGCCTTGATCCTTTTTGTCCCCAAAAAAGGATTCTATCATCTTTTTGTGCTTCCTCTACTTGCTCATGTTGGCAGCCAATTACTTGACTTTTGAGCTCTTTGCCAGGGTAGAACTCTGCTTCCAGAATGGAGAGAGCTTTGTCCCAAATAGCTGGGAGTTTTGCAGCTGCCAGAGCTATTAGGAGGCCACCCTCTCTACAGCCCCCACAAGCTCTGGCACACTGGCCACACACCCCAGGACCACCACCCAATATTGCAATCCAGATCCAAGCAGGTTAAAGCAAGAGCGATTACCCTCTGAATGGCCGCTTGGTTTCTCTACAATCTTCAGGCCAAGAGCTCCTGAGGCAGCCACACCTCTGCTGCTTCTCATCATGTGGGAAGGGGCCAAACTGCACTCTTCTATCCTACCCTCCCAGTTCCAACAGAGTTCCACACTGACATTTTACTTTGTCTTTGACATTTACAGGTTGAGAAGTCTGGAGACTGCCACAGCTGCTGGTGATTCATTCTTCTGAAGTCTGCTCCAGCTGCCGCTGGTCTGGGCTGCCATGGGCCCAGAACCATGGCTCACATGGGACTATGCTTAGCTCCCAGCATGCTGCGATAGACCTTTCCTGCCAGGCTGCCTTCACTGGGAGATTTGTTTCTCTCTATCTCTTTGTGGGTTCTGTAGCTCTAAAGTTTGTTTAGAATCATTTTTTTTTTCCATGTATTACAAGTGACTGGAGCGAGAGCTCATACCACGTTTGTGCTTCTACTCCACCATCTTGGATCCCTCTCTCTAGCTTTTAAAGAATAAAAGGATTGGGGTGGCCAGGTGGCTCAGTGAGTAAGAGTACCGGCCACAGAGTCAGGATGACCTGGGATCGAATCTGGGCTCTGATACTTACCACCACACCCAGAAATAACTGGCCATGTAAACTTGAGCAAGTTACTTAACCCAATTGCTTAAAAAAAAAAAAAAGAATGAAAGGATCATTAAGAAATACAAAATTATCACTTGCCATAGATGATGTTTCAGGAGATGCTCCTTTCTGCATAATTGAAGTTTCCATCACTAATATATCACGTCTCTGCCCAGTTTATGATCAATTTCTCAAAACTCTTTATCTATTTCTTTATTTTTAAAATTCCCAACTAAATACCAAATTAAAAATACTGAAAACCAAAGGAGAGATTAACTAAATTGAAATCAAGAAAAGCATTGAATTAATAAATAAAACTATGGATGGTTTTATGAAAAAAAAATGATAAATCTTTGGTTAATTTAATTTTAAAAAAGAAAGAAGAAAACCAAATTACCAGTATTAAAAATGAAAAGGATGAACTCAGAGAAAATTAAAACAGTAATTAGGAGCTATTTTTGCCCAACTATATGCCAATACATTTGACAATCTTAGTGAAGTGGATGAATCTTTAAAAAAATATAAATTGCCCAGATTAACAGAAGAAATAAAATCTGTAAATAACCCCATTTCAGAAAAATTAATTGAGCAAGCCATTAATAAAGTCACTAGGAAAAAATCTCCAGGTCCAGATGGATTTACAAGTGAATTCTACCAAACATTTAATTAACTCCAATACTATATAGACTCTCTGAGAAAACAGGCAAAGAACAAGTCCTGCCAAATTCTTTTTTGATAAAAATATTGTACTCATAGCTAAACCAGGAAGAGATGAAACAAAGAAAATTATAGACCAATTTCCCTAATGAACATGAGATACAAAAGTTTTAAATAAAATATTAGCAAAAAAGATTATAGCAACTTGTCATGAAAATAATACACTATAACCAGGTAGGATTTATACCAAGAATGCAGGGATGGTTCAGTATTAAGGAAACTATCAACATAATTGATGATATCAACAAAAAACTAATAGAAACCATATGATTATCTCAATAGATGCAGAAAAAACTTTTGATAAAAATATAGCATAGGTAGTTTAATAACTCTTTGAGCATAATTCCAGATTGTTCTCCAAAATACTTAGATCAGTTCACAATCCCACAACAATGAATTATTTTCCCATTTTTTTCATATCCCCTCCAACATTTGTCACTCTCATTTTCTATCATTTTAAGCAATTTGATAGCTATAAAATGATATCTCAAGGTTGTTTTAATTTGTATTTCTCTAATCAATTATGATTTAGAGCATTTTTTCATATGACTATAAATTATTTTTATTTCTTCATTGGAAAATTGCCTGTTTACATCTTCAGACCATTTATCAATTGGGCAATGACTTCTATTCTTATAGATTTGACAAAGGTTAGTCTTTTACAAAGAACAATAGAAAGGTACATGATGGGTTAAATAGGCTATAACATCTATCCAATGCACAAGTGAAAAACAAAACTAAAGGAAAATAGATTAATAAGGAAATAACTATATGACAAAAAAGAGAACATGGGCTGGTAAGAGGGCAAGAGTGAGGAATGACAGCTAGGGGACTGCAATATTCTACTGGTAGGCTATTGATATTGGAAGAAAGGGAGAAAGGTCTCCAAAACATTATGGAGACCACTTGTGGCCAACTGTTGGGCTGTTAGGATGTTAAATATGGATACATTGCTATCTGTATCATTTAAAGGCATCCAGAATTGATAAAGATCACAGATGCATATCTTTTATGATGACCTAAATCCTGATTTGGTTAAGGATCCTCTCTACCCACAATTATGAAGAGTTCTTCCTTTAATGTTACTTCATTTTAAAAAATGAAATGACTTCTATATAGGTCACATATTATGGTATATGCCATTAGATGCCATTCTAAGCCTTTTTTTTTTTTTAAGTCTTAAACTATTTTCTGGTTTGGCTAGTTGTTTTTGTCAGATAGGAAGTCCTTCCCAGAGTGGTTTATATTCTTACATTTATTGACCTGGATTTAATTTTTTATGACCTTGATTATTTAGTCTACTTTTATATATTTAACCAGTATCAAATAGTTCTGATGATTGCAGCTTTACAGCATAATTTGAAGTATGAAAGTGTTTATCTCCTATCATTTCTACTCTTTTTAATTATTTGCCTTCAGAGTTTATGATTTTTATTCCTTCATAGTTTGGCATTACTTTGCTTATTTTTATAAAGTAATTTCCTGATAATTTAGTTATTATTATATAAAATGTATAAATTAACCTAGGCAGTATTTGGTTTTTATTATTTAGGGGCATCCTAACCGTGAACAATATGTATCTCTCACATTATTTAAGTTTCTTTTATTTCTGTAAAGAATATTTTGTAATTATATTTGTGTGTCCAAAATATGCCCTGGCAAATTAAATTCCATATATTTTATGTGTTTTATAATTATTTGAATGTGATTTCCCTATCTGTAATTTCTTCTTTTTATTATTGCTAAACAGAAATGTAATGATTTTTATGGATTTATTTTCCATCCTGGTACTTTACTGAAGCTATTAATTGTCTTTGGGTTGTGTGTGTGTGTGTGTGTGTGTGTGTGTGTGTGTGTGTGTGCTGATTTTCTAGTTTTTTGGTTTTTGCTTTTTGAAGGGCAGTTGGGGTTAAGTGACTTGCCCAAGGTCACACAGCTAAAAAGTGTTATGTGTCTGAGGCCATATTTGAATTCAGATCCTCCTGACTTCAAGTTCTGAACAGGGCCTCTGTTCACTGTGCCACTTAGCCGCCCCAATTTTCTAGTTTTTAAAACTTTTTGCTTTTCTTTTTCTATTTTGCTAATGTATATTTTTAGAGATATAATTTGTCCTGTCCGGACAACTTTTGCTGAATCTCAAATGTTCTGGTATGCTATATTATTTTTATAATCTGTATTATTGTATTTCTGTTTTATGTAGTTCTTAATTGTTTCCATGATTTGTTTTTTGATCCATTCATTATTCAGGATGCCATTATTTCATTCCCCTTAGATCATATATTTTGCTTGTGTTTCATGAACTAATTACTATTTTCTGTTATTGTAAATATGTTAAATATTTATTTATATATTTACTTATAATTTCTTTGTGTTGGCTATTTTAGCTATTAATAGCACGTTGGCTATTTTTGTAAATGTTATCAAGATATTTAGATATACAAATATTCAGAAGGCACTTTATATCTTTGAAATCTATGTGTTCTAACAATCTATTCTGTTCTATGTTTTCCTTTTGCCCCATTTCTGAAAGAGGAACATTAAAAATGTCCTTTAGTTATCGTATTACTATTCCATATTTTTTGCAGTTTAGTTAACCTTTCCTTTATAAATTTAGAGATGATGACATTTGGCACAGAAGTTCAAAAATTATATCATTTCAATGCCTATAGTACCTTTAAAATAATGTAATTATGCATTAGGTTTGTCTTGACCTTGCAAATTTTTGTTTTTTCCTTGCCTGATAGTATGACTCATTTTTAGACTCACCTGAAGCATAGCAATTTATACCACTTTATTTATTTTATACATGCTATTGTTTTTCACTTAACTGAGAAATGTCATTCTGTCAAATGTTAATTTCTTGCCTTGGGGGGAGGGGGGAAAGGGATAAAAACCATTCCATTACCTGCCTCTAGGTAACCCAGGACTCTACTCTGAGGCTTGACTCCTAGGAATGCTGATAACCAATCTAAACTCTTTTCTCAGTAATTAATACACTCCTCAGTGATCCTGAACCCCATGCCCTCTGCATTCAAACATTCCTATCCCTCATTGTGCACTCCCTTATTCCTTTCCCCTTCAACACAATCTCTCCCCAGATGCAATAACATACAAGCATGAGTTTCCCAACTCTCCCATTGTGTTACCAATTTAAAAACAACTCATTTCTTGACTATAAAGAATAACTCTATGATATGAGCAAAAACAAGTTTGAGAACTATATCATTCTGTCCTCTAACACAGATTTTAAATTTTTAGTCATATTTTATTTTTCCCAAAGCTACATGTAAAACATTTTTAACATTCATTTTTAAAAATTTTGAATTCCAAATTCTCTTCCTTCCTCCATCCCTCCCTTCACCCTGCCCTGAAATGGTGAACAATCTAACATAGGTTATCTTTTTAAAACAGAATTTTTAAACTTAAAAATTTTGCTTGTTTGTGCAGAGATCTGATTTTTTTTTTTTTGCCTTTTTGGAGGGCAATTGGAGTTAAGTAACTTGCTCAAGGTTACATGGCTAGTTTTTTTTGTGTGGGTGTTAAGTGTCTGAGGCCAGAACCGAACTCAGGTCCTCCCTGCTCTGGAACTGGGGCTTTACTCACTGCCCCACCTAGCTGCCCCAAGGGGATCTGAAATATTTATGGGTAATATTTGACTTCTTTAATTCAATCAATGATTAAAAAAATAAAATTCTCAGGCTTTTTTGTACTAGTCACTGTGGATTCCTGGCTGCATGAGTCAATACAGAGTCAGGAAACATTTTTTAAGGGCTCACTATGTGCCAAGCACACACACACACACCTTGTAACCTTTGTAACCTTGAGGGTACAAAGAAAGGCAAAAGCTCCTGCCTTCTAAGAGTTTCCATTCTAACTGGGGAGACAACATGCACATAATTATGTATATACAAGTGTGACACAGGGATCAAAGCTGGGCATTTTCATAAGACCTTCTTCATTGGTGGAGACAATTGTTCAACATAATGTCTGCAAAAGGAGTTGGGGATAATTCAGAAGAACTGTTATTGTTATTGTTGTTTGACCTTCTGATTTGGAGAGAGGACACACACCATTGGGGGCTCTCTTTAGAGAGAGGTCACAGAAAGTAGAGAAAGACTCCAGGAAAAATAAGAAATGTACAGAGGTGGGTACCTCAAGCATGTCCCTATTTCTAGCTTGGACTATTTCTTCTGTTGGAATTTCCCTGGGAATTTCCCCATGGATGAGGGACTCTCTCTCTCTCTCTCTCTCTCTCTCTCTCTCTCTCTCTCTCTCTCTCTCTCTCTCTCTCTCTCTCTCTCTCTCTCTCTCTCTCTCTCTCTCTCTCTCTC
>NW_027186296.1:98623712-98680835 GCF_028583685.1 Petaurus breviceps papuanus | reverse complement strand
CTCTCTCTCTCTCTCTCTCTCTCTCTCTCTCTCTCTCTCTCTCTCTCAATTTCATACACATGCTCCCAGGCTCAGGGGCATACACACACACACACACACACACACACACACACACACACTCATACACACACAGCAAGCAGGCAAATGCTCCCATTGGGGGTACTCATTCACTTTGTTTATTGCCTGGTATATTATAGGCAGTATAATTTCTCTAATTTCTGTTTGCTATTGGCTTGGATAAATGGGCTTGTTTACTATTCAATATTTATTATAGTCTATGTACAACCATCATTTGGTCGGGGTCAAACATTTATATACAGCTCGGGGCACTCCTTCCTGGTTGAGGGATAGTGATCAGAAAAGTGGTATGAATCCAAAATTCATTTCCCCTAGACTAACAATATTTAGGGAGGCAGATAGATGTAATTTTAGTTTGGTATCTCCATTCTGAGGAAAGGAGAGTGACCAGCCTGGTATCCCCAGTCTGCTGCTCCTCTCCAGCCAGGTATCAGTCTCCTTTGGAGAGAGATGGAAGAGATTTCTTTTTTTCTTTTTCTTTTTTTTTTTTTGCTTTTTGGAGGAGGGGGAGAGCAGGGTAATTGGGGTTAAATGACTTGCCCAAGGTCACACACCTAGTAAGTTTTAAGTGTCTGAGGCCAAATTTGAACTCAGGGGCCAGTGCTCTATTCACTGGACCACCTAGCTGTCCTGAGAGACTTCTAAGATATCTATTTATGCTTTCCTGCAAATCAAATTTAGCCAAAGTCATGTGGACCTAATCTACATGGGTAACACTCACACACACACACACACATACACACACACTTCATACAAGCTAGATACCGTGTAGATGAAGGTAATGTCAGAGGAAAAGTACTGGAGGGTTGTGGCAGGGACCTGGAAAGGTCTCTTGCAGCAGCTAGAATTTGAGCTGATTAAAAAAAGCCCCCAGGGAATCCAGGAGGCAGAAGTCTATAGGTAGAACATTCCAAGCACTGGGGACAGATGGTGAAAAGGCACAGTCAAAAGAAGTAGCCTGTTTGAAGAAAAGGGAGTAGGGCAGCTTAACTGGATCATATTATATGTGTAGAGGAGTGAAGTATAAGAAGACTGGAAAGATAGGAAGGGCCCTGGTTATCAAGGACTTCAAATGCCCAATAAAGGAGTTTGTCATTGATCCTGGAAAAAGTATTGAGCCACTGAAGTGTATTGACTATAGGACAATGACTGTGTAAGTACAGGCGGTAAGGTATGTGAGAGATTTTGTAAAGGAAGAAAAGACAAGATTTGACAGCACTGGATATGCGGGCTGAATTCAAGTGAGGAATGGATGTTGAAAACCTGGGTGACTGGGAGGATGGTAGCATTCTCAACAGTAACAGATTAGAAGAAGGGGATATTTTGGGGTAAAGACAATGAGTTCTGTTTTGGGCATGTTGAGTTTGAGAAGCCTTTCAGAGAACCAGTTAAGGATGTCAAAAAAGCAATTTGTAATGGGGCATTGGAGCTTAGAGGAGTGTTGAAGGATAGATAGATAGATTAGATAGACAGACGGACAGGCAGACAGACAGACAGACAGACAGACAGATAGATAGTAGATCAGAATTTGATAGAATTCTAATAAAGCTGCCCTCAACCCCAACATTCTCATTTCCTTATGGGCCCCACTGAAGAGCAGGCATATCCTGATTTAACCACATAATCTGGCTTTAGCTACACCACAGGCCCCCAGACTCAATGTAGCCACTGCCCCCAGATCCAATTCACATATTTGAATAGGTGTGTTCTTATACTCAACCACAAACACATCATCTGTTTAGCCCAAGACAGTACCACAATACCTAAATATCCATCTTGACCAGACAGGATCACAATAGCTAGGCAAGGGGAGGGCAGTATACCTAGGATGTTTGACCATGGAACCATAAAAGGAACCTCTCTCTATTACCTAATCCCTTAACAAATCCCTCCTAACTTTTTAATATTTATAATTTCTGTTGTGTAATCAGCATCATTACATTATAATTTGTCTGTGTTGTCTTACTAAGTTGCTGGTTCCTCTTGCAACCTAGTCAACTTCTGTGGGATGTCAATCATCAATAAAGGCTTGTACTTGGATTAGAGGTTGTCTGACTCTGAATTCTTTGAGATGGTGCTGCCACAGCACACCATGAAGCTGCAACAAAATCATCTACATTGAGATGGTAATTGAACCCATGGGAGCTGATGAGATCACCATCATGAGGTGACATAGAGGAAAAAGAGAAGAAGGCTCGGGACAGAGCTGTGGGGGACACTCATGATTAATGGGCATGACCTGGAAGAATGTCAACCAAAGTAGACTAAGAAGGAGCAGCCAAACAGGTAGGAGGAGAATCAGGAGAGAATAATGTTACAAAAACTTAGGCATGATTAGAAGGAAAGCAGAAAGCTGGGAAACAATCTTTACAGCAAGTGTCTCTGAGAAAGGCCTCATTTCTCAAGTATATGAAGACCTGAGTCAAATTTATAAGAATACAAGTCATTCCCCAATTGACAAATAGTCAAAGGATATGAACAGGCAGTTTTCAGGTGAAGAAATGAAAGTTATCTATAGTCATATGAAAAAATGCTCTACATCACTATTGACTAGAGAAATGGAAATTAAAACAACTCTGAGGTACCACCTCACACCTATCAGATTGGCTAATATGACAGAAAAGGTAAATGATAAATGCTGGAGAAGATGTGGGGAAATTGGGACACTAATGCACTATTGGTAGAGCTGTGAACTGATCCAATAATTCTAGAGAGCTATTTGGAGTCATATCCAAAGGGCAACCAAATTGGGTATATCCTTTGATTCAGCAATATCACTACTAGGTCTGTAACCTAAGGACATAGTGAAAAAAGGGAAAAGGACCTATATGTGCAAAAATATTTATAGCAGCCTTTTTCATGGTGGCAAAATATTGGAAATTGAAGGGATGCTCATTAATTGGGGAATGACTAAACAAGCTTGATATATAAATGTAATGGAATACTATTATGCAATAAGAAATGATAAACAGGCAGATTTCAGAAAAAAACTGCAAAGACTTGTATAAACAGGTGCAAAGTGAAATGAGCAGAACCAGGAAAACATTGTACGCAGTATCAGCAACATTGTTTGATTATCAACTATGAATGACTCAGTTCTTCTCAAGCAACACAAGTGAAAGACAAGAAAAAGGACTCATGAAAGAAAATGCCATCCATATCCAGAAAAAGAACTGATGGACTCTGAATGCAAATCGAAGCATATAATTTTTTTATTTTTTTCAATTTATTTATTTTTAGTTTTCAACATTCATTTCCACAAGATTTTGAGTTGCCAAATTTCTCCCAGTCTTTCCCCTACCCCCACCCCAAGATAGCGAGCCTACTGTCCCCCAATCAGTTCTCTCTTATATCCTACCCCATTCCCCCTAACTTTCTAGTAGGGCAAGATGGATTTTTATACCCCAGTGCCTATATATCTTATTTCCCAGTTGCATGTAAAAAGCGATTTTTTAAAACTTTGATTTCCAGATTCTTTCCCTTTCGCCCTCCTCACCTACACCCACTGGGAGGACAGAAGCATATTTTTTTCATTTTATTTTTTCTCTTTTTTCTTTTGATCTATTCTTTTACAACTCTGACTAATATGGAAATATTTTTACACAATATAGCACATGTATAACCTATATCAAATTGCCTACCATTTAGGAAGGGGAGAGGAGAAAAATTTGGAACTTAAAATCTTGTAAAAATGACTGCTGGAAATTTTCTTGACAGGTAATTGGGGAAAAAATAAAATATTTTTTTAAAAAAGTTTTAAAAATATTAGCATGAGGAAGTATACTGGAAGAGATGGTGATCAACTGTGTCAATGGCTGCAGTAAGATTAAGTCAACAAGTCAGGTCAGCAAAACATTATTAAGCACTTACTGTGTACTAGACACTGTGCTGTGAGCTGGGAATACAAATACAAGCAAAAAAGAAAAATAGTCTGCCCTCAGGGAGCTTACTCTCTAATGGGGGAGGCAGCACATAAAAGGGAACTAAAACAATTGTGTGTTGGAGGGACATTACTTAATAGGGGAACGGGGGCAAAGTTCAGAAATTAAAGAATCAGTGCTGGGAGAGGAGTGATGAAAGGAAGGCTAGCCTGAAGTCTTTCCTCAAAAAGGAGGAATCTCTAATAGAACAAACAATGGTGCCTTATGAGGGATGGGTGCTCCAATGTGAGGAGGCAGCTGAAGCATACTGGCTTGTCCAGAGAGTCATAAGCAGAGCCAGGAGAACAAACAAGAATGACCATGGAGAAAAGACCATTAGATTTGGCAGTTAAGAGGTCATTGGAGAGAGTGGTTTTGTTTAATGTCGAGATCAGAAGTCAAACTGCAGAGGGTTTAGAAGCAAGTACATCCATTGTAGAAGAGGAAGTGCATCTATTATAGATGGTTTTCTCAAGGAATTTAGCTGAGAGGAGAAGGTGATATATAAGACAAAAACTTATGGGAGTGGTCAGATCAAGTAAAGATTATTTTTTTTTAATAATGGAGGATACATTGGCATGTTTTTAGGCAATAGATAAGGAGTCAGGGCAGTAGATAGGGAGAGACTGAAGATTAAAGAACTCATGACTGATTAGTCTGGACAAACTTCTAGAGAAGATAGGAAGGGATGGGATCTACTGTACCTGTAGAGGGGTTTTCCTCAGACATGGAGAAGAGCCATTTTTTTCACATGAGACAGGAGCAAGGCAAAATGTCTGGGGGGTATGAGATGAGGAGGAAGGTAGAGGATGGAGCTCTTGGTGAATAAGTTATTATCCTTTTTTTCCCCTTTAAGAACCAACATAGAGGAGGAAAATTCTATTTTATTTCTTCATCTGTATTTGAACAGTCCCAATAAATTATGTATTAGTACTATGCCCATGTAATTGCATTTTCTGAATTAAATCAATAGACTGGAGGTTCTATCTGGTATGTATTTATGATACGTGAAAAATGGATTTTTATTGATTTCTTTTTCTTAACCAATTGTGCCATGGTAGAAATAGGATATCAGACATTATAATAAGTCTAATGATTTCCTCATTTCATATACCACTGCATGGAAACCTCCAATCCTGGCCATTAAAAATAGATGCTGTATTCCTAAAAACAGATTTGAATTACTAGACTTCATAGGAGTGTACCCACTAACTCCCTTAGAAGACAAATAATCTGCAATGCAAATTCTTCACTGTTCATAAAATCTCTGATTACTTCAGGAAACCTTGACTCCAGCCCTAGATTATGTCAGAAACAAATACTTTCTGAAGTTATACTGGAAAGCCCTTGCTTCACTCTAATACAATTCAGAGCTATCAGAGTGGGATCCAAATGTAATACAGCAAGTATTCATTAAGCCCTTATTGAATGTACAGTATTATACAAGCTGCAGTGGGGGGAAGGGGAAATCACAGCTTTTATAGAAGACACAGTTGCTACTTTGAAGGAGCTTATGGTCTAAGTTGGGGAGATGAGGTATTTATGTACATAACTATCAATACTGGGCATCTCCCTCATGGGACATGCAATGCAATTTATGGCTGTCTTAAAGAATCAGTGCTCAAAGTTATTAATCTCCTGGAGAAAGCATGAGCTGTGAGACATCTCCAAGCATCCTGGAATCCTGTCTCCTTACTGCAATAGTATACTGTGTCCTGCTGGGTAGACCTAGGCTCTCTTCCACTTATTACCCGAGTGATTTTAGAAAAATCATTGAAACCCCTCCGAGCCTTAGTTTTTTTATCTATAAAAACAAGGTGATTGGATTAGATGTTCTTTAAGGCTTTCCAGTCATTCAATAAACATTTACTATGCCAAGAACTACCCTAAGGTTTCAGCTCTCACATTCCACTGGATTGAACAGATCCTCATGAAGAGGCTTTTTGGTATGAAGCGAGAGGTGATATAGAATTAGTGGATAAAATGCTGGACTTGGAGTGGGGACGACCTGGATTAGAATCATGCTTCTGACACTGGGCAACCATTATGGAAATTTATTTAATATCTCTGAACCTCAGGCAACTCTCTAAAATTATAAATAAGCTAATTTTTTTGGTCTGTTTTTATGGAGGGGCAATTGGGGTTAAGTGACTTGCCCAAGGTCACATAGCTAGTAAGTGCTAAATGTCTGAGGCCGGATTTGAACTCAGGAACTCCTGACTCCAGGGCTGGTGCTCTATTCACTGTACCACCTAGCTGCCCCCAAATAAGCTATTTTTTAATGATAGAGAGTTCCCAATCTGAACCCACAGCATTGCCTTGGAGTGGTATGTTGCACATTAAAAGAAGTTAAAGGTGTAAAAAGTTGTATGCTTATTATATGTCAGTACATTAAATTATTTATTTCATTCCAAGTACTTCACACTACTGTATTACTCTCCAAGGTGCTGCTTGAAGAGCTAGGGATAGAAAGATAAGAATGGAAAAACAGTCCCTTCCCTCAAGGAGCTTATGTTCTACAAAAGGATATAGTATGTGAATGAGTAAGCTAATACAGAATGGTTTGAGGAGGGGTAGGAGGAGGAAGGGAACAAGCACCCACTATGTGCCACTCTGGTAAGCACTTTACAAATATTATCTCATTTGATACAACAACCCTCCGATGTAGGTGCTATATTTATCCCCGTCTCAGAGTTGAGGAAACTGAGGCAGACAAATTAAGTGAGTTGGCCAGGGTGACACAGCTAGTAAATGTCTGAGTCTGGATCTTCCTTGAGTCCAGGTCCAGTTCTCTTCCACTGTGCTGTCAAGTGGGGAGAGAGCACTAACTGGGAGAATTAGGAATGGCTTTTTAGAGTAAGTAGCAGCTAAAGTGAGGCATGAAAAACTAAGGACTCTAAAATGTGGAGATGGGGAGGGGCCCCATTTCAAGTGTGGGGGAAAGCCTGGACAAAGACACAGAGATAACAGATAGAATGCCTAGTTCAAGGATTAGCAAGAACTGTCTTGCTAGGACATAGAATGCACGAAGGAACATGATGTGAAATAAGTCTGGAAAGATAGGCTGGAGTCATATTTTATAAGGCTTTAAATTCCAAGCTAAGGAACTCTTCATTTCATCCTAGAAATTGGTGGTAACTAGGTGGTACAGTAGATAAGAGTGTTGGGTTAGAAAGAAGGGAATTCAAAACCAGTCTCAGACATTTACTAGCTGTGTGACCCTGGGCAAGTCACTTAATGTCTGTCTGCCTCAGTTTCCTCAACTGTAAAATGGATATAACAAAAGCAACTACTCACAGGGTTGTTGTTAATATATGTAAAGTTGTTAGCACAATACTGGGTATGTAGTAGATATTTAATAAATGCATGCTTGTTCCCTTTCCTTGAAGCCCTAGGTTGCCAAAGATTTCTGAGCAGAACAATGACATGTTCACACCTGAACTTCAGGAAAAAAAAATTTTGCCAGTTCTGAGAAAGGAAAATTTGAGAGAAAAGACATTGGAATCAGGGAGACCAATTAGAAGGCTAGCACAATAGGTGCTAGGGTAAAAAAAGGTGAAGAGTAAAAGCCCAATTACAGTGGTGGCTTTGTGACTGGAGAGAAGGAGACAGATATGACAGATGTTATGGCAAGAGAATTGACAAGACTTGGCAACTAATTATATATGATTGGTGAGGAAGAGTAAAGAGTCAAAGATGACCTTGGTGATGGGAAGGTTAGGGAAGTTTGGAGAAAGGCAGGGTTGGGAAGGCAGCATAGTGCATCGGATCACTGGACTCAGTCAAGGAACCTGGGTTCAGACCTCTCAGACATTTACCAGGTCTGTAACTCTGGGTAAGTCACCAAACCTCTCTGGGCCACATAATCCTTAGCCGTAAAATGAAGAGGATGGGCAAGATGACCCAGCTGAGATTCTTTACAGCACTCTCTGTTATCCAGGAGTTCTCATATATACATCTTAGAAATATAGTTATATACTGCATATATTACCTATAAAATATTCATATATTATATGCACATTTTATTAGAAAACATTTACATTTATACATTCATATATATGTTGTATCTATCTATCTATATTCAGATAGGAGGATCATAGAATATTATACAATTATTCCTTCCACATTGAGGGGGTTAAGGGAATGGTGCCTTTGCGATCTGGAAAATTCACATAAAATTTTTTGGCTTTCCCTTCATACCAAAGAAGAAGTCTGGATTATTGTGGTGTTAAAAGATAAAATATGTTGATGTTATACAATAATATACATATATTTTATGCATTTCTAAATTTCTAAACTTTTTCTGTGTCACCTGACCTTCACGTGTCATCTGCAGCTTCCATAAAACTCCTCCAAAATTCCCATTTAATTTCTTATGCCAACCTGAGATAATCAAAACCACAATGGGGAAAGTTGCAATGTGGAAGGGATAACTGTAGTTAGAAAGTGTCATAGAGGTCATGTAATCCAACCCTTTTATTTTATAGATGGTAAACCAAGGCAATGGATACAAGTTCTGGGACTATATGTGACACCTAAGTCTAGATCAGATGTCCCTTGTAAGAGCCAAAGAATAGAGATATTCTCCTGTACTGAAGCAACTGGGTGAAGCCATTTAAGGAGAATGGAGAAGGGAGACTATTAACACATTCTTCTATCCTACTTAAACTCTATGACCATTTCACATCAAGCAGGGTCCAATAAAGCATAGTGAAAAGAGCATTGGATCTGTAGTAAGAGATCTTGTGTTTGAACTTCAGTTCTGTTTACTACGTGGGTGACTTTGAGATTGGTTAACCTCCTTAAGCCTGACTTTCCACATGACAATAGTCATTGCTGTTGACTGCTGAGATGGTCCAGTGTTAAAAATTTAGCTTCTGCCTCTGAAGGCTGCTCTCTAGAGGAAAGCTTGGGCCCCAAAGTTCCTAGTAGAATAAATTAAGGAATTTAAATCTGATTTTTCCAAGTATGAAATTTATCTCTGGTTTGCACCAAGCTTTTCAGTAGGAAACAGATGAACATTAAAATGCTCATCTCCACTGTGGCAAGACATTATGGCTTTAAAATAACTGTCTATAAAAACTGAGTTTAAATTTCACATAGAACATTTTGAAAGGGGGAAACTGTTCTAAAGGTCTCTTACCATTATAAAGGTGTCTACAAAAATAGATTTCAGCTGAATCATAATAAAAGCCAACCTTCACATGGTACTTTACAGTATACAAAGCACTTCTCTTATCTAACAATGAAACTACCAATGGAGGTGCAGTCCTTGGAGGATGCAGTGTCCTCTGTCTGCTGCAAATCCAAATGGAGACTTCAGCGACTGCTTCTGGAAACGTGGGATGAGGTATGATGGAGGGACCCTATATACTAATTCAGAGCTTGTACAGGTATTTAATGACTTTTCTTTCTGCTTATTGGGTAGTGAGGAAAAGCCTTTGACAGGCTGTTGAGATGGAAGTGAGAATACATAAAGAGAGATCCAATAGAAAAACTGGTGACAAATGAAACATGTACTGCTGTAAACCTTCAGATGGGAAAAAAGGTAGCCTTATCTCCCAGCTGGATTAAAATGTGGCCATGAACTCATGTTGCCTATGTTACTTCTGCCTATGTTGTGTCTGTTCTTTGCTGATCTTAGGTGAGTGTATATCAGAGATGAAATGGACCAGGTTGCAATACTGTCAGCTTCAAAGATTGTATGTATAACTGGGGTCCATCAATAGGAGTTCATGGTTTAGTCTGCCAGTAGCAGCAAAGGCCAGCTCTGTGGAAAGACCAGCATAGGAGTGAATCACCCTGGTATCTGAGACACCAACTCTTGTAAGCAAGAGAATGACTTGGTAATTATGCCACATTTCAAAATGAACTTGGTAGGATGAATATCTGGTTGTCACCTCTAAGTTTGAGTCCACCGTCCCCACAGGTATAGAGGAGAGAGTATGCCTTAGCTAAGAGGGGCATTTTTGTATTTCAGGTCTCACTATATCTTTCCAGTAAACATCTTTTTGTTAAAACTAATTGACATCAATTGGTTATCAGTTATATCAAGGAGGTATCAACTGGTCAAAAAGATATGAGGCAGTAATCAATGGTTAACTGATTTTGGGGTGCTAATCACTTGTGATTAATACTGAGGACTCATGAGTCATAATCCTATCTCTACCTATACGGGATACTCCTAGCATCCTGAAGATTCTAGAACCTGTGCTCTGGAGACCCAACACACCAGTAACAGTGGAGTTTGGCAGAATGAGCCCAGAGGCTCTATGTTCTACACTCATGAGAATCTGTGAGATTTGTGGTAATATGTAATATTCCATTGTGGGTACTTATTTCACTACTACAGAATGCACCCCCTCTATACTTTGGTGCCTTAATAGAGGCTCTTTGTGAATTACTGAAATGAAAGCCTTTCCATGCATCTCCTTTCTTCCACTTCAATAATTGTCAGAGAACCCAATCACTTCCATATCATGATGAGGACTTAGAAGCAAATGAGATAGGTTGTGGACATATGATTACCCCTACTGACATATGAGGAAACAGAGGCCCAAAGGGATAAAATAACTTAAGGCCATTTGTCTAGTTAGTTGTGGAACCACAACCTTGGTAACATGATTTCAGGTCTCTTGATTCCAAATCTAGTGATTTCCCTACCTTCCTATATATTTATCAGTATATAGTAAAAGTGATGGCCCCTGTCCCAACAGACATTTCCACATTTCCCTATCTTTTTCCGTATCTACTCTAGAAAAATGATTTTGTTAGTGTAAGATCTCTTGGTGAGGAAAGTCCCTCTACCAGTTCAGATCAACAACTTTTCCACGCCAAGAGTTATAGAGAGCTGTCTGGATCACCAAGAGAAGATTCTGTTTGCTCAGGATGACACAGTCATTTTGTGTCAGAGGCTGGATCTGATCTCTGGCCTTCCTGACTTTGATATAAGGGCATATAAGCACATGTATGTATATAAATACATATACAGTTTTTGTTACTTTTCTTCCTAATACAGAGAGCATATGACAATGATTCTAGAAAAGTTACTTATTTTCCAATCTCTCCTTTCCTACCTGAGTTATTTCAGAGTACTGTAGAATTGGGAAGGCATGAGTTATTACTGAGTGCTGGAACTGATTAGACCAATATAATGGCCATTATCTGTGACATTTATGATATCTATGATTGAAGAAACTATTGGCTCTCTGCTTCACTTGGCACATAAGGAAAAGACTTTACTTGCTAATACATTCATGTCAGAAGTTTTATTAGGGTTGCAGAATTTGCATTAGGCTCATTAATCTAGAGCAGGAGTAAATGTATGTGTTAACATGAAGTTTAGTGATTCAAGGCAGTAATAAAAATGAGACATCAATATTTTAAATAATGGGGACTTTGATCAGCTCTTATTTTCCTAGGTTTTTGAGTGTTGCTGGGCAGACTGCCCCTGTGCTCAGAAAAATACAGTGACCCTCAATTGCCTGCTAATGAAGTCCAAATTCTTCTGTGTGAAAAACAAAACAAAATCCTGCTAACCTTTTGACCACCTTCACAAATTGATCTTCATCTACTTTTTTTCATCCTTATCCTGCCATATATGATCTGATAAATAATCCCTTCCTGTGGTTCTAGTAAAGGGTAGAAAAAATACTTGTCATATATGTCATAGAGAACATTCTTAAGCATAGGTTAGACCAAATAGCCATTGTGATCCCTTTTGACCCGAGATTCTGTGAGTCTCATAACTTTTGTGTATTTTCGTGTCTTCAATAACACCATTCAAGATCTTTTTCAACCTTTTTCAGTCTTTTTTTAGCCTTCAAGCTTACCCTTTTGATATCTTAAAAATCCATCCCTGAGTTCTATAAAATTTTGCAACTCTCCAGCATTGATTTTTTCTGTATGTTTTGCCAGAACTGTTAGAAAAGTGAATTTCCATACTGTATTAGTCAATTCAACTCTTCAATAAGTTTTTTTTAAGTGCCTACTCTAGACAAAGTCCTGTGCTAAGTGTGGTCTGCCCATCTGGTCTTGTTTACAATTCTTCTGCACTTATACCATACATTACCTGCTCTCCCTTATCCATGACATCCTATATTTCTCAAACCTTGAAACCTTGAAAAATGCCAGTGTAGAATTTCTTTGCATCCTCTTCATACTGGAACAGCTTAGGGAATATAAATAAACAAACAAATAAATAAATAGAACAAATGCAATTATGCTCAGCGGCTCTGACCATTAGAGCCTGAAAAACATTTAAGATTGTCTCATTTAAGTATCTCATTTTATAATTTTTCTTTGTTGGAATACATTTTATGCTTATTAGCTGCATGACGACTTAGCTACTCAGGGCCTTAACTTTAGCTCAAATTTACCTTTTCTGAACTCAGAATTGCTCACTAACCAGAAAAAAATATATTAAATCCAACAATCAGAATCAGACTAAGATGCAGGAGGCCTTTTAAGTAGTGAAACTGGGATTTTCTAAGAATCATGGCTGTGACTTACTGGTATATATAATTCAGTTACCTCTGGGATACAGAGGAATACTTGACAAGAGCTGAAGTTCCATGAGTCTAAAGGGACCTTCTTGGATCTTTATTTCATTATGAATGAGGAACAGGGCTCTAGGGTGAAGGCACTATGGCTGACTATAGACTAATGCTCAGGGAATTAGAAACACCCCAGCAGGTACTTTGAATAGGTACCCAGAGTGTAATAGTGAAGCTACTTGAATTCTCTTTTTCAGCCTACTGTCTCTGTCTCTTCCAATATTTAAGATGAGGATGGGTCTGGAAAGACTGAAACTGAGATCAATAAAAGGACTTTGAATGTTTAATTCTCCCCTCCTCCTTGGCCTGTAGCCAGAAAACATTTTTACATGATATTTCTGTTTTTGAGCTGTTCATAATTCCTGATTTTTAAATATATGACCATAACTAGTCATAACTATTATATAATCTATCTTTATTCATAATTGAGAGCAGAAGGAGGAGTCTAATAAATGGTTTGTGGCTTACAGAACTTATCAGGACAGAAGTTTGAACCTCAGTCTAAAATAGCCAGGTTTTTGTTTGTTTAATCCTAGTGTTAAGACTGCACTAATCCCCCCCCCCCAATCTTATTGTTTAATATTTTTATTTAAAAATCGCTTATAAACTCCTCTATAGCAGAGAATTAATGATCCATGTTTCCAGAAGCAACCATCTCCCTAGCGCACTGTGTAATGAGTTAATAAACTTATCCGAGATAGATAATAGACACGTTGAGGTAGGTACCTCAGGCAAACTTCTCTCCCTCTATTGTCCTTTCCTAGGTATTCAAAGTTTTCTGGTAGTTCTGGAATAAGGGAAAGCATATAGACCAAGAAGAGTGTTTAGATGAAGGGAAGAGTTGGGGAAAAAATCTGATCTTCCCATATTCCATAGGTGGGGTGTGTGCCGAGGACTCTTGCTTTCAAGTTTCCCTTTGATTTTTTTTAACCCAACCTTTCCAAACAGCACCACCTGTTGCTTACACTGTGAACACACAGTTTGGCCAATGTAGCCGTTTCTCTTGAAAGACTAGATCCACTGCCTTCCCCTCTCTCTACATATTCAAAGCAATCAGCTGTCAACTGAAAAGTCACCACAAGTTTAAACATAGCCTTAAGTAGTAATTGAGCTTGGACTGGCACAGGTCAATTGGGATGTGGGTATTCAGAAAGCAGAGTATGCTGTAGAGGGCGATTATTTTAATCCAGACATGTTAGAGGTGAGTCATGGCTAAGCTGCATGAGAATCCTTAATGAGGACTACTGATGCTAGGTATACAAGCTGGTATTTAACATGCCACAGAGATCGACTTTAAGTATAGATTTTGCTAAAATCACAATGCTCTGGGATGTTCAAAATCTTGAAACTGAAGAATATGTAAGCTTCTATTATGCCATATGAAATGAGAAGATATATTTTATTCCATTCATTAGAGGACTGTTGGGGAAAAGGAGAGAAACAGAGAGATGTTATCTTACTAAATAACCCCAAATCCAACCTTCATATATTGATGCCAAATTGGTATTCATAAAAAAGAGATCTGACCACGTCACCCTAATATTAAAAATCTTGAATGGTTTCCTATTACATTCATTAAGGATAAAGTACAAAATTTTCAGCTTGACATTTAAAGACTTGCGCATTCCAGCTCCTAGCCCCCTTTCTACCCATTTAGCTCCATTTTGTGCATCTTACATTCCAGTCAAACTGGCCTGCTGGTTGCTGTCCATGCATGCTAATCCATGTCTCGCCTCTGCTTTTGCACACATGGTATTCAATGTTAGCAACTTCTTTCTCCAGATCTTTGCCTTGTAAAATCTCTGGCTTCCATCAAAGCATATCTTAAATGCTACCTCCTGTAGAAGGCCTTCCTTGATCTCTCAGGTTGATAGCACTATCTCCCTCTGGAAATAATTTTCTATTTAATTAATTAAATTTGTATTTTTAATTTATTTTTACTTACTTGTGTGCCTATCATATTGTTCCCTCTCCTGTTCCTCAACAATATGATATCCCCAAAAGGTGGGGACTATTATTTTAGTCTTTGTATCTCCAGTATCTAGCATGGTACCCTGCATATACTAGTTGCTAAATAAATGTTTATTGTATTAAATTTCCAAATGACATAAGGTGATTCAAATTTTTAACTTTTTTATGGATAAAATTAAGAGAAAATGAGACATTTCTATATGTCAGCAATGACTTCTAGGCAATACCATCAGGGGCTAAAAGATCATTTCTTTGTCCAACATTTGTGGCAGGAACAGTATCCTAAGCACCCTTAGATTTCCCAGTACCTAACTGGTCCAAAGGATTAATGACTCAGGCTACTGATAATTTCATCACTTGAGAACAAAACAGCCAGGAGCAGCTCCAGGCACTTTCTGATACTTGGCTGATACACCACCATAGGCAACTGGACACAGGGAGTGGGGTGGGGAGGGGTATTCATTTGACTAAATCAATTCTGGGTATTTTCAATGCATTATCTTTGTTGAATATCTTTTTCCTACTATGGCTAAGTAAATTCCCTTTTGTTAATTCTTGAATGATCTACAAGTATCTCATGTCATTCTAATATGGAGCAAAACTCACCAGGGAACTTACCCAAGTCAGGACCAACCCAGACATCCTATCAGAGTAAATCTTTCCCTTTGCTCACAGGAGGGAGAGCAGCTGACGTCACCTTGTGATAAGATGATGTCTTTATTTTTCTGACTGTATATCTGGAGAGTTGTCCTGGGAAGCATCTTTTCCGATGCTCCTGGAGAGTAGGAGAGGGATGCTTTTCTAGCTGCCTTGTGAAGTCACATAGCAGCTAGCCACTCGGTAGAAACATACGGACTAAGTGCTTACAGACACTCCTGCTAAACATTACACAGAAAGAAAGACAAAAAAACAGTCCCTGCTCTCAAAGAGCTCGCAGATTACAGGCAAACAACTATGGACAAACAATGTGCAGGGTAAATGGGAAGTAATCAGTGGAGGGAAGGCACTACATGTAAGGGGGATCAAGAAAAGCTTCCTGCAGAAAGTAGGATTTTAGTTGGGATTGAAGAAAGCCAGGGAGTCCAAGAGGCAGAGATGGGGAGGGAGAACATGCCATGCATGGGGGACAGCCAGTGAAAACGCCTGGAGTCAGGAGATGGAGTTTCTTGGGTGAGGTACATATTGCAAAGAGGCCAGTTGCCACTGGATAGAAGGGTATGCATGTGTGTGTGTGTGTGTGTGTGTGTGTTGTATGTAAGGTGTGAAAAGACTGGAAAGGGATGGGGAAGGGCAGATGATGAAGGGCTTTGAATGACAGATTATTTTGTATTTAGTTCTGGAGGAAATAGGGAGCCTCTGGATAGATTGAATGGGGTAGTGGAGAGGGTGTGTGTGTGTGTGTGTGTGTGTGTATGTGTGTGTGAGACATGGTCAGACCTGTGCTTTAGCAAGATAACTTTAATATGTTAATAGAGGATGGCCTGGAGTTGGAAGATACTTGTGGCAGGCAGATCAATCAGCAAGGTACTACAGTAGTCCAGGAATAAGGTGATTAAGGCCTGCATCAAGGTTATGACAGTGTCAGATGAGAGAAGGGGGCACATGTGGTAGATGATATGAAGCAACAGATTGGATATGGGGAATGAGAGGAAGTGAGACGTTGAGGGTGACACTTAAGTTGTGAGCCTGGGTAACTGGGAAGATGGTGATATCCTCGATAGTCATAGAAAAATTAGGAAAAAGAGAGGGTTTGGAGGGAAAATGGGTTTATGTTAAGTTTAAGATATCTATTGAACATCCATTTCAAAATATCTAATGGGCATGTAGAGATAGGAGATTGGAGGTCAGCAGAAGGGTTTGGGCTGGATGGCAGGGCGTGTGATTTCAAGTTTGGGGCACACTGACACTTCATCTGGATCCATAAATAAATATGAAATAGTGCCCTTCACTCCTGCTTCATGGGTGGGCAAAGAGGGTTGTTGACTCATATTCTGTATCTAGGAAAGCATGCTCTGAATGCTTTCATGGACACAAAGGACAAGAAATAGGATTGGGGTAGGGAAAGTTAGGCGTGCTGATTCCTAGTCTTTTGGTTTGCCTCTTCATTTTTCTAAAGGGTATATATGCTTGCTCTGAAGACAAATTTATAAATGGTACAAGTAAGAAGCTGCTCAAATATTTATTATCTACAATAAATAAAAGTCTACTAATCCTCCCTACAACACTCAACCACAGAATTTTAAAATATCTAAAAAGATCCAGATGTCTTAACCATGTAACTTTTTTGAAGCTTCACTAAATGAAAACCCTACATGTATCCATATTAATAATATATATACATATACATACACAAAATATATTTATTTTATACATATATATGTCTTTTGTATCACCCTACATTTCCCACTATATTCTTTTCCTTCTATTCCCTGAGAGTCATTTCTTAAAATAAAGAAGAAAAATAAAAGAAAGAAAAAAGAATGCAACAAAACTATCCATCAGAAATCTGTTGTCATGATGCAATAACATCCTACTGTCACAGTAAGATCCTACAGTCATAATCCCCCTACCTCTTCAAACATATGGGGTGGTGGTTTCTCCTAGTCCTTTTTCAGGGCTAAGCTTGGTCGTTACAATATCTCTGCGTTCAGGTTAGATTTTTTGTTGTTCTTTTCATTTGCATAGTTATAATCATTGTTCATATCGTTTCTCTGGTTCTTCGTACTTCACTTTACATTGCTTGTAATAAGTCTTTCCCTTCTCTATATTTATCATATCCATCCTCTTTTAGAGGACAGTAATAATCCATTCCATTCATACACCACAACTTGTTTGACTCCAGGTACCAAACTCTATTTCCGGTCCTTTGCTGCTTTAACAGATAGACTTGCTATAATTATTTTGGTGTCTGTGGGGCCTTTTTGTTATTATTGCTCTCCTTAGGGGTATATATCTAACAGGGGAATCTATGGCACAAAGGGTATGGACTTTGTAGTTATTTTCTTTTTTGAAAAAAAATAGGTTTTTGTTGATATTTTCCATTTCTCATATAATTATAACTATCCCAAATACCCTTCCCCCTCTCCCTCTCAGAAGGCATCCCATACAATAAATAATAATTTTTGGAGAGGAAAAAATCAGCAAAATTGACTGATACAATGAAAAAGTCCCAAAACATGTGCAATGGATAATACCTGTGAACTTTCCGCCTCCATGAAGAGGTTGGTTTGAGGCGTCTTCTCCTATTTTCTCATTTCAGTGCTGCTTTATCTTTAAAACTTTGTCTGTATAGTCACTTTCAAAGAATGTTTTAAAATTGCTTTCCAGGAGACTACTGAATATTAACTAGACATAGGACCTGGGGGAAATCACTTAATCCCTCTGGATCTCAGTTACATCATCTGTAAAATAAGGGGACTGGACTAGATGATCTCTAAAGTCTCTTACAGCTCTGGCATTCTATCATCTTCTGGTTCTGAATGAACACATACTTCTTGAGAGTTGGAATTACTGAGAAAACACAGGATTTGGAGGCACAAGACCTAGGTTTGAGTCCTGACTCCGACGTTAACTTTGTAAACTTGATCAAGTCATAATCTCTCTGAGCCTCAATTTCCTGACCTGGAAAAATGGGGATAATAATACTTTGACTACCCACTGTCAAAGGTTCTTTCTGAGGACTTAGGTCTTGTCAATCTGCAATAGATTCCCTAGAATCCCAGCTCCTCTTCCTCCTCCTCCTCCTCCTCCTCCTCCTCCTCTTCCTCTTCCAAGACACTCCAAGAGCCTTCCTCAGCTTTGGGTCACAGAGCTTTCACTTTTCAACAACCACAGCAGCAGCAGCAGCAACAACAAAAAACATTAACCATAGTGTAATAGTCATGAAGAATCAATTATTAAGTGCTTACTTTGTACCAGGTACTGTGTGCTAAATTCCAGGAATACAATAAAAAGGCAGAAGAATAGGGCCTGCCTTCCAGTTTACATTTTAAGGGGGAGACAACATGAAAACATGTACGAGCAACACATACACATCCATCAATATATATATACACAATATATGTATATGTGTGTATGTATAGGTATATGTATATTTCTCCCTAATATATATATACATATATATATATATATACACATACCTATACATACATACAATAGAGATTAAATAGGTCAACTCAGAGTGAAAGTGTAGAGGGGACCTGAGATGGGAGAAAGGAAATTGTGGGGTGGTGGGAAGAAGGGGAAAGGTTATTTTTTCCCCTACTTTCTAAACCTTCTGTGATCACTAGAGGTTCCCAAGACTTTTGAATTTATGTCCTGAGCTAACTTGCCTTCCTAGGTTCAGAGGTCTTCTGTACTTATTCCTAATCCCCCCCTTTCCCCTTTCTTTTGTCCCTTCCATTGGAGCTAAACATCTCCTTTTCCCTCCTACCTTCAGTCTCCACATACTATAGAATACAAGAATATGTGGGCTAGGGTTTGTTTCTAGGGCAAAGGAGATCAAAACAAACTCAGAATTAATGTGCCAGTGCAAAGAGTTTTCATAAAAGAAATATATCTAGTCCTAGATCAGGTACCCTTAAACTTTCCTAGTTATTTTATTAACTATGATTTGTTAGGCCTACTGTAGCATACTGATTCCCTCAAACCCAGAGTTTCTTCTACCCTGTCCTCCACATGGTATCTTATGTACAGAATACCCCTAAAACAAGTTTGGGATTGCTCTCCCTGGGCTTTCTGAATTGAGTCCATTAATCCAGTTTATAATCCCAGGCCTACTCTCAGTTAATCAAGAAGCAATAACGATTACACAGTAGGGTTTGGGCTCACCATCCATATTTGCATATAATCACTTTGCTAACCAGATTAATATGTTCCTTCAATCTACCCAAATTTGTGAAGAAGACAGAACTATCACATATAATTAAAATTTATCCCATCACCTCAAAAATAGAACATCGCACCTGCCACAAAGTCTGCGAACACTTTCTTCACAAGTTTATTGTGAGAAAAAGACTTTGCAAACTGTGAAGTGAAATGTGAATGTGAGCTGTCCTTGTTATTACTGAACACCTACGTCACACTTAGTTATGGGCTCTAGGAAGGACCGTGAAGAGGTACAAGGCATATGTGGTCCCCACACACGGAAAAGTTATATTCAATTATATATGCAAAGTTTTTTACAATTATATATTCAAAAATATATAATTTATATATGTAAACAGTTATGTATATGATTATACATATTCAAAATATAGTCAATATGTAATTATATATATTGATATTTAAAGAGTTACATACAAACTTCCCATATCCGAAGTCTGTTTGAAGGCATCATTGACTGTCTATTGGGCATTTTGAACTGGATGACCTAGACATCTCATACTTGACATGCCCAAAGAAGAACCCATTATCTTTCTCCCTAACCCAGGTCTCTTCTAAAGTTCCATATTTATGTTAAAAACATTAGTGTTCTCAAAACAAGTGTCATCTTTGATTCCTTACTCACCTTCTCCCCATATATCCAATCAGTGAACAATTTTTATCCTTTCTTTTTTTTTTAGTTTTTTTAAAATTTTTATCCTTTCTACCTCTGTAACATGGCCTTAGTTTTTTGTTTTTGTTTTTTGTTTTTTTGTTTTTTCTGAGAAGTATAAGGTGAGGTTGTCTGGTAGGGAGTATGGGGATAGAGAGATTGAGGAGAGATGAAAATATTTGGAATAATCTTTGTGGTACATAGGATAGTGAATTGAATAGGGAAGGCAGACGGACTTGCTTTTTTCCAAGGAGGGACAAGTTGGGACTGTTGTCCAGTTGTTTTAGTCATGTCCAATTCTATATGACCTCATTTGGGATTTTCTTGGCAAAGATACTTTGCCATTTCCTTCTGCAGCTCATTTTACAGATAGGGAACTGAGGCAAAGAGAGTTAAATGACTTGCCCAGGATCACACAGTTAATAAGTATCTGGGGCTAGATTTGAACTCAGGAAGACAAGTCTTCCTGATTTCAGGCCTAGAGCTCTATCTATTGTATGACCTAACTGCTTATGTAAACTAAATTTATTGTAGACCCAATCAACGATGTTTTATGGTGTTCTCAAGTTCTATTCAGCAACATATGAATAATAACAAAAGAGGCAGATGGAAGGAATAATCTAAGGTTGAATTTTGACAAGGAATGATAGGTGGTATAACTAGGGGGTAAAATAATTTGAATATTAAGGCCAGTGTAGAATTGATTTACCAAAGGCCTGAAATATGGAAGAGAAGGCAGTTCAACAAACACTGGAATACTGACTTGTGAAGTGACTAGGGTGAAGTTGGAGGCCATAGTACAGATGAAAAAAAGGGTTAGGACTTAAGAGGCACAGGGAACAATAAAAGATTATGAGCAGATAAAGGAATTTCAGAGTTCATGAACACAGATTGGAACACTTGTGGGTGATGGCAAAGTCAGGGTTATGGCCATCTCTGTGTGTAGCTGAGTAGACTGGAGAAGCAGGTTGTGAGAAAGGAGCAGATTGAAAAAAGAGGAGATTAAGGTATCTGAGGGAATATTAATATATATATTGAAGCCCTTTAGTATGGAGGACAAGAGCTGTGCTAGAGAGAAAGTCTGTGAGCCAGGCTTTGGATTCATTGAGGAAGGAAAATGTATGTCATGGAAGCTCATAGATAATGGTCAGCAAAATCTGGGTTGAATGATCAATTGGAATAAATAGCATAAACCTCTAGGGAGGAAAGGTTGCTATGTAATAGTGGTAGAGGAAGTGCTGGAGGTTACAATGGGGAGTAAAGAATCTTTTTACTTGTCCACCAGATCAGTGAGTGGAAGGATATGATATAAGACAATTACTAGAATGGGTTGCTGGGTTTATTGATATCCAGAAAGAACCAATCTCAGTGAGAGTCAGATGATAGAAGAAGCAAGAAAGAAAAAGTTTTAAGATGAAAGTAAGTTTGTTACTTGTAACACTGTGGGCATTCTTAGAGACCATAGTGGAAGGAGTGAGTAGATCTCGAATGGGGCATTAGGGTGGAGGACAGGTTGAGGGGAGTGTGAATAAAAGAGAGGATTGTTTGGTTTGGGAAATGGAGTACATATGATTATGTACCATTAAAGTCATTTATAACAGGATATCAAGATTTTTTCTTTATTGGACAATGACTCAAGAAGGCAGTCAGTGGAGAAGAAAGACATCACTTCAACACCTGGTGCTAGGAAAGATTTGAGGGAGGGAGGGAGGGAAGGAGAGAGAGAGAGAGAGACAGAAAGAGAGAGAGACACAGAGAGAGAGAGACAGACAGAGACAGAGAGAGAGAGACAGAAACAGAGACAAAGAGACAGAGAGACACAGAGAGAGAGAGACTGAGAGAGACAGAGAGAGAGAAACAGAGAGAGAGAGACAGAGAGAGAGAGAGAAAACTGATTTGCCATGGGCCCTGTACCCTATAGGGTAAAGGCTAAATAAATCCCTGGCTTCCATGATGCTTAGCAATTTCACTGTGGCTTCCAGTGCAGTACCTAGGCATTAGTGAGTGTTATATAAATGTTAGTAATTATTATTAGGAGTTGTAGCAATTGTGCCTCTATTTTGCCCCAAACAGAAATATGCACTTTGGTTTTTTTTACTACTCATGTGTCTTCTTGTTTTTTAGATAAGAAGAAGAAATTCCTAGCACCAGAAAGAGTGGGCAATGGGTATTTAGCTGGGGCTTCTCAGCTGTTTTCTGTTCCACACCTTTACAGATGTAAAGGCAAAATGATAGAGGAAAAGGAAGCACCTTGACTACTGTTTTCCTTTGTATATTCCAGGAAGTAACCAGGACAGATATGCTTAATTCCCTCTTGGAGGTTTTAGGTGACCCTAATTTGGGACCTAATTTGAGTATAGAGAACAAAGTTCTTTGGCAACATGCTTTAATTTTTTTTAATACCTTTTAATTGAGTTTACTTAAATGTTAGAAATTGGGTCTGACTCCTAACTTTGGAGGTCAGATCCTAGATCTAAAACAAACTTAAAAAAAAAACTTTCTTTAATGATAACCATGTATCCTGGACTCCTTTCCTTTTAGTTGTCTAATTGTTTCATGTGGGTACTGATTGGCCTGATGATCAGCGTGTTTTCACTAAGGATCAGAGGTGAAATTGTGCTATGACTCAGGAATGGTTTTTGGTATAATGGGGATTCACTGGCTCCAGAATCAGAAGACTGGGCTTTAAATCCTGTATCTGACATTTACTAGCTGTGTAGCGTCAGGAAAAGTACTTCCCTTCTCCAGACCTCTGTTACCTCATCTGTAGAACGAGAGGATTAGACTCCAGCTATCTCAAAGGTCCTTTGAGAAAGGGCAAAACCTATCAGTAAACAAACATTATTAAATACCTACTATGGGAACATAAAGTGAAGTACAAAGGGGAAGATGTGTTTAGAGTTCAGGTGGGTAAGCACAATATATACATGTGGATGTTGATAAAAGATTGAACAAGGGAACATGTCAAAGAAAAGGGATGGTACCTTTGGGAGGCAGCATCTGGGATGCCATTAGATTTAGTTCAAATTCAACAAATACTTATCAAGTGCCTGCTGTATGCCAGGCACTAAGACAGATCCTCTAGATTTAAAGACAAAACAGTCCTGGCTCTCAAGGAATCCACATTCTACTGAAGGGATGCAATAGACAAGCTTGCTTTGTGTGATATACAAACAACTGGATTTACTTCTCCCTTTTCCATATTGCTATTGCTAGGTAGCAATACAAATGAATTAGAGAGGGTTTCAGAGACCCGGGAAAACTGGTACAAAATGATACAGAGTGAAGTGAGCAAAACAAGGAGAATGATTTATACTAGAACATCAATACTGTAAAAACAAACAATTCTGATCTGAGAACTCTGATCAATGAAATGATCAACCATGACTCCAGAGGACTTGATAAAAAAGAATGCTGCCCATCTCAAGACAGAGAGATAGAGAGTTGATGGGCAAAATGTGCATAATGAGAATCACATTTTTTTGGATGTAGTTAATGTGGAAATGTGGCTATACTATGTGTAAATGATATAAGGGTCTTTCCTTTTCTTTCCTTCTTTCTTTCCTTTCTTCCTTCTTCCTTCATCTCATTCTTTCTTCCTTAATTTCTTCCTTTCTTTTTTTTCTTTTTTGTGGGTGGGAAAAAGTGAGATGAAAAAAAATTAAATGCTTAATAATTTTTAAAAAATCAAAAATTTATTTTTAAAATGAATGAAAATAGGAATCTATTAGAGGGTGTTCTCACTTTCACATTGTAGTTGCACCCTGGTAGTGTTTGGCCCTGCTGGCATCATCATTTTCCCTGCCACCATGAGTTTGCAAGCTGGCCCTCTTCCTCAGTGGTATTTCCGTGGGGGCCCAATATTGCTAGTCCTCACTCTGATCATGGCATTGGAGGCAGAAATAGGAGAAGAAAAAGTGAATTTAACTTGCCCACTGGATTCAAAAGGTATATTCTTCTTATTAAAAAGGAAGCTCTAGGGTCCTCTTCATCTCAGTGAGGGCTTTCTTGACTTGGTCTTTGGCAATACATTTGTTGTGCTGCCAAAATGCTGAAACTTGGCTCTGTTGCTTGAGCACTTTTCTGAAGAAGACGTTAAGTTCCAAGATCCTTGGCTGCCTTGTGTTTTAACACATTTATTACATGCAGGTCAGAGGCATCAGCCACTTACCTGGACAAGTGCATTCATATTCAAGATTAATTTATGCGGGAAGGGGTATTGCCAAAAGACAGCAAATGTGAGTATGTTGCCTGGGAAATGGGATTGTTCCTTATTATTTTAAAAAAGCCGTCAAGTCTTCAATGCCACACAACACTTCAAACCTTAAGCTGATGAACTAAACTACAATGGTACACTTCCCAAGTCCCAAAGCCCAGGGCCATTGAAATGCATCTCTCTACTTCCTAAAGTAATTGTTGTGTTTCTGGTTTTTTCCCCATCTGGTGAAATGTATTCAAGCTTGACGGAAAAGAAATAATCATGCTCCTCTAAGAGAGTTCTAAAGACAAGGCACTGACTCTGAAATAACCTCTAGATGCTACACAGAATATAAATACCGTGTGTTTCTAGAATACAGAGGAGGAGGGAAGCCCCTTGATATTATTCCAAGTCAGTCTGTGTACATATTTGCCAGCTCCCTACTCTGAGCTCTGAATGCATTTGTTCAGGTATGTGTGAAATGCTTGTTAGTGAGATCCAGTGGTGCTGGTGGTAGTTGGAATCAGAAAACTTGGTGTTAAATTCTACGTGCAATCCCTTGGCACCCCTGTGATCTTGGTCAAGTTGTTTTACATTTCCAGGTCTTAGTTTTCTCACCCATGAAATAAGAGGGTTGGACGAGATGAATCCCAAGTCCTATTCTAATCCTAGTGTCTTAGGAATCTATGGATTCTCCGAAATCTATAATTAGAGGCATTGTACATAGAATGCGTGGGGCAGCTAGGCAGCACAGATACAGTGCTGCACCTGAAATCAGGAAGACACTTCTTCCTGAGTTCAAATCTGGCCTCAGATACTTACTAGCTGTGTGACCCTGAGTAAGTCATTTAATCCAGTGAGTGGGATGTGAAAACTTCTCAGACTATGTCCTGGAACCTAGTGGCAGGCTTGAGTTTTGTTTTCACCCTTTCCCCTTCATTACTGCTATCAATCAGCATTAAGCTCTTTTAGCAGTCTTTTGACCCCTACCTAGTCTCCCTTATTTGTCTCCCTTCCCACCTTTAGCTGTAAGCTCTACCTCCCAGCCAATGGGAGCAAGGGACAGTGGGGGAATGGGAGTTTAAAAACCCTGCTTTGCCCCATGTGGGGGCCTCCTCTCACTGCTCCGTCATGGAGAGGACCACCCTTTTCCTGCAGGGGAAAAGAATAAATTTCCTGAGAAACCTCTGTTTTTGATTAAATAATGAGTGGGGTTTTTCATCCCACACAGTGTTTGCCTCAGTTTCCTCATCTGCAAAATGAGCTAGAGAAGGAAATGGCAAGCCACTCCAGTATCTCTGCTAGGAAAACCCCAAATGGGGTCACAAAGAGTCAGATATGACTGAAACTACTGAACAACAACAAGTACCAGTGCTGGGCTTCGAGTCAGCAAAACCTGGGTTCCAATACCACTGCTGACATTAGTTCTGTGGCCCTGCACAAGTCATTTAACCTTTGTGCTTTGTCAACTCTCTAGGCTCATTCATGAAGTTACGGACATTTCTCTATCAATATTAGATCAAGAAATTTCACAAAAGCTTAAGAAATTGCAGAATCATCTGGCCTCAGACACTTGACACTTAACTAGCTGTGTGACCTTGGGCAAGTCACTTAACCGCAATTGCCCTGCCTTCCCCCCCAAAAAAAAAGCAAAAAGCAAAACAAAGAAATTGTAGAATCTTTGTGTACTTACATATGGTTTTATTTAGCAGTAAAGGGTAACCAGGCTTTCTCTAAGAGAATTCTATCAGTCAAATTGATAGGGAATGGATCTATGCTTTCAATGGTAGAACTCACAGATGAGGAAATTCCCTCCACCATTGTCAATTGATGCAATCTCTTCAATTTAGTCTTTGGAGAGTTGCCTGGAAGATTGAGAGGATAAATGACTTGCCCAAGTTCTCAAAGTCAGGTCTCTCTGATCCCATGACCAAATCTCTAACTGTTATGTCATATTGCCTCAGTGAAAATCATAAATCTTTGATAATAGCACAACAATTGTTTTAATCAAATAGTTGGAACTAAAGGAAGTGGGGCAGTGTGGAGAGAGGACCTTAGGGACAGGGAAAACTTGGGGTCAAGTCATGCCTCTGATACATACTGACACAGGGCAAAATTCCTTCCACAAATAGAAGGGAGTATGTTATGGGGTGAAGACAGCTCCAAATCCAGTCTCTGAAATGGATTAGATTGGGTGCACTTACCTCCACCGGTCAGGTGTTGATGGCTCTGCTATACCATCCAAGCATAGTATTTAGGGGACTAGACTTGGAGACACAAAGACCTTGGTTTAAATTGTGTCTTAGATACTTAATTCTGTGACCCTAAGCAAGTCACTTAAAATCTCTTTGTGCTTCACTTTCCTTATCTGTAAAATAAGGAGACTGGACTTCAACTCTAAGGTCCCTCCCAGCTCTAAAATCTTAAATTCTATGATCCCATGGGCTTTCATTAATTAATTAGTTTTTGAGAATGGGTAAATGGGGACAAATGGATTAACAGGCTTTGGTATTTGAGCTTGTATTTTATCCTATGCAATTTGTGGCCAGAAGCTAGTCAAGTTGCCTTTTAAAAAAGAGAAATAAATCAGAATTTGTACATTGTATTCACCACTGGCTTCTCCATAGCTGACACTTTGGGAACTCAAATTCTTCTTCCAACAAAACTGCTATTTCTCAAGATATGACTGGAGTTTCTCTTTAAATATTATCTTTAGAATCAGTTTATAAGGCAGACAAGAATAGCCTTTTGATTGCTATATAGTCATATTCTTTTTTTTCCTTTTAAACCCCAAACAGAATTTCCCAGATTGGCTATGTAATTTATATGATTTGAATTATTTTCAGTTGAAAATAAAATCCATTCTCAAAGGATAATGATTCCACTTCATTCCCTCATCTATGCTTCTGAAAATGCATTTCACCAAAATAAATAAAATAGATAAAAACCAGTATTAGCAGGGCTGCAGGAAAAGATGCATACTCATACATTGCTGGTGACTGCAAATAATTGGTGCAAGTTTGTTGGAATGCAATTTGGAAATGCAAAATCAAAGCCATAAAACTAATCATACTCTGTGACCTGGTAGTCCTACTATTGGGAATATATCCCAAATAAATAATTAGAAAGAAAAAAACTATTTGCACAAAGGCATAAAAACTTTTATGCATACAATAACCCCTTCTATACCCAACAACCTAAAACAACCTAAATTCCTAACGGTCAGGAAAAGAATTACTGAATCAAGGCATAGCAGTACAATTGGGAAGAATTTATCAGTCAGTCAATATGGACCTATCTAGTGCCTACTATGTTCCATATGGTTGACTATATCAACCAATGATGATACAAAAAAGGAGGAGAGGATGGGGGAGGAAACAGTCCCTGCTCTCAAGGAACTCACAGTTTAATGTGAGTGAGAAAATGTGCAAATAATTGTGTACAAACTAACTATCTGCAGGATAATTGGAAATAATCAATAGAGGGAAGGCACTAGGATTAACAGGGATTGAGAAAGGCTCCCTCTAAATGGTTAGATTTTATCTGAGTCTTGAAAGAAGCAGGGAAGTCAAGTAGTGGAGATGAGGAGGCAAAACATTCTATGTAGGAGGGATGACCACAGAAAGAAATTCTGAATAATATACAGACATATGGAATGGTTTCTATGCATAGTGAACAAAAGAAACAAGAACACAGCATCCATACCACCTACGACTATGTAAAAATGTGTCTGTGAAACAATAAGTCACATTTCCATAGTACTTAAAGGCTTGCTATTATCAACACAAACATACGCTTGTGGCAATTTAAAACCATAAGGATCTGGAGGGATTGTTAAGTAAGTTGCCATTGATGCATACAAGTTTGATTACTTTTTTATTGAAAAGTTGATGAAATACAAAGGAAAGTGCTTTAGACTGTGGAAGTATTCTATGGAGCAGGTATAGGGCACTGTGCAATGTGTTCTGGAGGACAAAAGATGAAGCATGCAACATCCTGAGGGGGAGGCTTTGAAGGGTCCAATCTATTTGTGTATATGTCTATGTTCATGCTTAGACTATCATCTCCCATACCCCATCATGGAAGATCATACAATGTGTTACAAGCTGGTATGAAATTATACTGAGTTATTTTTAATTGGTCATTTCAGGCAGAAGTAAGTTTCACCCATTTATAATGGAATTATTATTTCACTAACAACATCTAATGTGTCAACTTGTGTGTCTGGAGTTCTGACTTGCTTTATACTTTCTCTTTTGCCAAACCACCTTATAAACATTCATCACATGGTATTAATGGGAAACTCAAATATTCCTTTAATTTTCCCCCCAGACAGTGGTGTGTAGCTAGAATCAGAACTTGGATACTCACTCATAGGAGCTATGTGGATGAGGTCCGCCTTTTTTCTTTTGCTATATTTTTAAAAGATGTAGGTCAGGATGACTGGAGATGGCCCTGGATACACTGGAAGACCTGGGTCTTCTTAAGTTAAGGTCTTTTCCAGGTCACATTTTGACTGAGACAATGTCTGGCCCAGATGGCTGCGGAGGAGGAAGTGAAGTTGGTGACTTTGCACAGCCCTTCCTCACCTAAATCCAATTTAAGCATATCATCACCTCCCTCATGTCATGATCCTCTTTGAGAATGAAGGACAAATAACAAACAACAACAATAACAACATGTTTCACATGGGGAAAAGATGTTTGAATTACAGACCATAGAGCTTTAGATCTCCAAAGGACTTTTGAGGTCATCTGGCCCATCCTCTTATTTTACAGTTGAGGAAACTGAGGCAATAGATGGGAAGTGTCCTACCTAAGAAAATATTTCATCAATGTCATACCAGATCCTGCAGCTTTGGACTATGCATAACTGGCTGACATGGTTAAATTAAACCAGTTTGCTTTCATAACTCGGGTTCCACAGAATATATTTCTGTTTAACATTCGTTGTCCATTATTACGGCTCTTCGTTATTTTGAACCAGATGCTGTAATTATTACACATTCCCTCCCCGGCCCCCCCCGAAAGTTCACAAAGTTTTAGAGCTATTTTAATCAGAAAACTTAGAATTTTAATCTGTCAGTCTGATTCCTGATAAGCCTTATTGAAAAAATACTGATGAGTAATAAAAACTTCACTTTGCATGCGGAAGTGATCAAAGCTAACTATAGACAGCTATGAATAGATGTATTTATATGTCTTCAGAGAGACATGAAAATATAAAGTGGAAGGTGCCCCAACTTACATGGTGGGGGTGTGGGGAGGTGTATGTGCGGAAAGGACGAAATTAGCAAGGAGCAATGGACTGGAAGTTAGCTAAGTCCATCACTAGATACTCTTTAGAGCTCACAATTGACCTTGGGGAAGTCATTTAATTTACTGTGCTTCAATTTTTCCATTTCAGCACTTGAACAATTATGTGAGCATGTATTAGCCAGATAAGCTTCTTAAGAGCTTTAAAAATATCCTTGATCAGAGGAATATATCAGAGTTTATATATCTGCTCCATCTCCCAACCCTGGGCATCTTCTCTGACTGTCCCTCATGTCTGGCATACACTCCCATCTCATTTCTGTCTCGACTTCCCTGGACTTCCTTTATATGCCAACTAAAATCCCTTATCTCTCTTAATTCTAGTCCCTTCCTTCTGTTGATAATCTCTAATTTATCCTCTAGATATTTTTATTTGTACACAGTTGTTTGCATGTTATCTCCTCTCATTAGATTGTGAGCTCTTTGAGAACAGGGGCTGACTTTTGCTTTCCTTTGTACCCAGTGTTTAACACAGTGTACTACACATAGTAGATGCTTAATAAATTTTTATTGAACATTTCTACATCCTGGGAGTGCATTTTGTTTGGCTATCTTTGTTTCTGCTTCTCTTCCTATTTCTCTGTCTTACCGTCTGTTGCTTGCTATCTAAAGAATGACATTACATAGCTGACTAATACTGATGTCTCCCATGACCCTTAGTTATTTCTGTATGATACCTGATCATAGTAATATGTGTCTAGACCCATATTTTGCTCCCTTTTCCTTAGGAGATTTGTAGCAAGGAGAGTGGTGGTATAGCAAAGTGGTTTTGTGGGACAGAAGCTAGTATATGCATGTGAGAGAAGGGACAGGCAGTAAAAGAGGAGATTCCCTTTTCTGTGTTCTTACCTGTATTCTTCCCTTCAAAGTGTCAATCCTACCACTGGGCTCTGGCAGAAATGTACAGTAGAAGTCCAAGATAAGAACATCAATGTTTCTCAGGGTGATGGAAAGAGTGAAAACAGTTTGATCCTACCATTTATGGTATAGATCCCAAAGTAAGGAGTATTTGGGGTTACCAAGTAGATTGGTCATCAAGTGTTCCAGTCTAGCACAGTTTGAAAAATGGAAGCTTGGCTTGGGATAAATTACTCATAAACAGAGTGACAGAGATGTAGCTTAAAATTCCCAATTAAAAAATGAACCGCAAGGAATATGTAGTTCAATCAAGAAACAGCAAAAGGCCACTGTATGTAAGGCACTATCATAGATATAGGGGTGTTATAGGAATGTAAATTTTTAAGATCTTCCCTACCCCTAGGTTAAGTGCACCTGGAGCCTGTGGTGGGAGACTTGTTTTTCAAGAGATACTTTGTGATTGGGCCGTGGGTCAAGAGGGTTGTTATATTCTCTGAGCCTGGAGAAGTCTATATAAACCTTGATGTGAGGCTTTGCTTGGGGGTTCACTTTGAGAAGTGTTGTGTGATTTGACCAGATGAGACTCTGGGCAGCTGTTGAGAGCTCCCTGGCTTTGAATACCCAGATGTTGATGCTTCCCTCTCTGGTAACTGGGATTAGGTATGGATGTATGTAATAGTTGGACAGTTTGGAAGCCTGTCTGCTGAAATGTTCTTGTAACTTATGCTTGTAACATCTGTATACTCTGAAGTTTGGGGTGCTGACCTTTTCCCCCTGAACTAGGTAAACAATATATGTTTGATTGATTAAAGTAAGCTTGTTAACCCATTTACAATTACTTTCCTTTAGCAAAGCAGATCTAAGAACCTGTGTTGGCAGCCACCCTGGGGACACTGGGGTGCATGCTGCTACAAGGGGATACAACAAATCCCATAGGACTAGTCATTACATATTACAATGTAATTGTGTTGTTATTAAATATTATTTTAATGAAGTAGAGGATTGAATGCGGCTTCTGGTTCTGCTGGTTTTCTTTGTGTATTATCTAATAGGCCTTTTCATATTTCTTTGTTTATTTCAAATTTTTCTTTTTTAATTTTTTCTTTTTCTTTTTTTTCCCCATTAATGTGTCATAGGTAGCTAGGTAGGTGGAGACCTGGGCCAGGAGTCAGGAAGACTTAAATTTAAATCTGACCTGTATGACCCTGGGCAAGTCACTTAAACCCTATTTGCCTCAGTTTCCTCACCTATAAAAAGGAGCTGGAGAAGGAAATGACAAACCACTCCAATACCTCTGTCAAGTAAACCCCAAATGAAATCCTGAAGCGTCAGACAAGACTGAAATAACTGAACAACAATGTATCATAAACTTCAATCAGTTTCCTTTCATTGACTGTTAAGGTAGTATCTACTTTTTTTGGCTATTACAAATATAACAGCTAGGAATATTATTGTTCCTATTGTTTTGTTGTTGTTGCCGATGCTTTATTTTTTCATATTTTATGACTCTGGCATGGAACTGCTGGGTTAAATGGCATCATATTTTGTATACTCCTATATTGCTCTCCCAAATATTCATACCTGTCTGCAAAATAACCCACTACAAAATTATTGATCTGCAGGTCTACCAACAATGTAATTGAGGGCCTGTTTCACCACAGCCCTGTCAAAAATACAATTGGATTTTTAGCAGTTTTTGCTAGTTTGAGTGTGTTTAAGGTAGCATATTAAGGTTTTCTCTCTGGCACATTTTAAAAGGGTTACCCAAACTTAGTGTTAAGAATAGTGTCTATTCTATGAGGATGGAAGGGTCACAAGAATTCAGGCTGATGCAAACTAGAAATGGAGATGTGGTAGACTGTATGTTGCATGTCATGATTTACATAAATATTGCAACTTACTTTCTTTTATTCATTTAATTTTTATTTTATTTTTTCTCAATTATATGTAAACAAAAATTTTTAACATTTACTTTTTTTACAACTTTATTTCCACCTAACACATTATACTGTTTAGAGCTCTTAGGCAAAGAAATGAAGCATGGAAAAATTGTATATACAGAGAATATCTATCATTCTCAGAATTATATATTTTAGCTGCTGAAGGCCTTAAAGATTATCCATTTTAACCATTATACATTATAGTTGGGCCCAAAAGAGGTTAATTGTGATTTCACATCATAGATCAGTGCCAAAGCTTAGTGGAAAGCAGACATTCTGATTGCCTGCCCTTACTGGTAGGCAGAATCTTCACAAAGCTGTAAAGAAATTTTCCTTATGGTATTTGTTATTCTATAAATAAACTTACACACATTACTTCCTCAACACTAAAGCTCAGATATAGCATTTTACCACTAGGTGTCTCCACATAGTATGCAAAATCAAACTCTTAATAGGTTCTCAGAATCAGCATCTAGATAGGAAGGAACATTAGAAGTTATCTAGTCATTTTACAAATGAGGAAACTGAGGCCCAGAGAGTTAAAGTGACTTGCCCATCCAGATGCAGTAGTAAATGAAAGAGTCAAAATGCAGACCTAGGTCTTCTTTCTGTGATAACATGAAGCACCATCCACAGCACCGCAATACTTCCTCTCACCTGTACTCAATTTACAGATCTAAACAACTGGCAAATCTGCATATGTTTAGTTCTAGCATGCACAGAGCACCAATAAATTCACTCTGAATTTCGGTGTGCTGATTGCCAAAGAAGTAAAATACAGCAGGAGAGGCTAAGTGTTGAGACACTGAGTTTGAATTGCAATTTAATTGACACTGAATCTCAGAAGTAGATGAGTAGCCCTTAGGTTTTTAGGGAGAGAGAATAGTAAAAGTGGATAATTTAGTTGGCAATGAGTATGGCTTCCTCAGCAAAGGTATAAGTATTTTTGTTGTTGTTGTACAGTCATGTCTGACTCTTCATGACCCCATTTGGGGTTTTCTTGGCAAAGATACTGGAGTGGTTTGCCATTTCCTTCTCCAGTTCATTTTTCAGATAAGAACACTGAAGCACACAGGGTTAAGTGACTTGCCTAAGGTCACACAGCTAATAAATGTCTGAGGCCAGATTTGAAATTGGAGAGATGGATCTTCCTGACTTCAGGTTCAGCATTCTATCTATTGTGCCACCTAGCTGCCCCAGAAATATAAATACAAAAGGATAAAGTGGCAAAAAAGCAGTGATTTAGAGATGGAAAAGAACTTTAGAGGCCATCAAGTCCCACACCCTCATTTTACAGATGAACAAACTTCAGCCCAAATGGGGTAAGAGACTTTCCCAGGGATGTGCAGCTGGTACAAGGCAAGGCAGCACTGGATCTGAGATCTTCCAACTCCAAAACAATACTTTAGTTTGTGCTTACCATCACAATACTTGTACCTAGTGAAGCACTTTTTACTGCAAAATATTTTTTCTACCTATCATCAAATTTTATCCTCATCACCATTTTCTGAAGTAGGTTGGTAATAAGTGATTGGCGGCATTTGACAAATGGCACATAACAGGGACTTCAACAATGTTTAATGACTGAGTGACAAATGAGGAAACAAGCCATGGGCCTGAGAGATCAGCTATGGGACTGTGGAAAGCACATTGGATGTAGAGTCAGAAGCCCGGGGTTTCATTTCTGGCACTGCCACTCATCAATGAACCCCTTGGTTTGAAGGGTTAATTTTATGGGATTCTTTCCTTATTGGTGAAGATTGATTATTCAGTACTCTGAAAGAGAGTCCCATACAACTGGTACCTTTTGGGGCAGGCTAGATATGTAGCTTGAACAAGTCATCTCACATCTCTGAGACTATTTCCCTCTGTCAAGTATGATTATTAATAGCTGTACTACATACCTCACAGAATTGTAATCAGGATAGGATGAGCTAATGTATGAGAAACAATATACATAACACTACTTCTCTGCTCAGGGGCTAGAGCACTCACCCTTTGTGTCTCATATCAAGGGATCCCTCTTAGTGCTATACCCACATGCATGTAATGGGTTCAGTTCTGATGGGTTTCCTGCCTCTAAGAAGGGACAGACTCTTTTTCACATCCTCTAAATCTTTATGCCCTTGTCTCAGATCTCTGGGAGAGTCACTTAAAGCTCACATATAGGGCCTCCCCAAAAGGAGGGAGTAGAAAGATATTCAGTGTACAATGAGTACAGACAGGAGGCAGCCTACTCCAGGCAAATCAAGTCACCACCATCACATTGACCAGTATCTCCCCACAGACATGGATGGAGACAGTCTAGGACTCTGAGTTTAAGAACATTGGGAATAGCAGTGTTCCCTGTACCACCAGACATGCTTCTAGCCTCCAGAGCCATGACTGTGGGGAAAAAGTCATTGTAGAGAAGGGATACACCTTCCTCACCATCATCGGTCACAACTGTTGAAAAGCTGCCACCAAAAGGCGTATAGGCATAGGAGCATTGGGAGCTCCTTATATCACTGCTGTTGCATCTTTTCTTTCTTTTTGGAGGGGGGAAAGCAGGGCAATTGGGGTTAAGTGACTTGCCCAGGGTCACATGGCTAGTAAGTATTAAGTGTCTGAGTCTGGGTTTGAACTCAGGTCCTCCTGACTCCAGGGCCAGTGCTCTATTCACTGCTCCATCTAGCCGCCCCAACTGCTGCTGCTTCTAACCTGGCCCTCACAGCCATTATATGGGGAGGAGGCTCCTGTAAAGAAGGAGCTTGTCATTTCCACCATCTGCCACTCACAGGCAGGGAATAAGACAGTAGGGTCAACAAGACACCCCAAGGGAGAGGCAGGAGGCAGGATGTATCAGACAGGTCAAGTCATCACCAGTGACTGGATTGCCAAATCTTGAAAGCTAGAGCCTTGGGAACAGCACTACTTCCAGCCCAGTGCCCACAGCCATCATCCTGGGAAGCAATCCCTGTGGAGAGGTAGCCTGGCAACTGGTCCTGGAGGAGCTATAGCCACAGTTATCAGAGATCCAGAAAAAAAAAGGTTTTTGACACTTTGGCAAGATCATACTGTTCATCATCAGAAATTGGTATGATTTCATCAGTGGAAATGACGTAAAAAAGATGCACTGCCTTCTGATTTGTCACTGTACCCTAATGACCACGGGATGTTTCTGTGTGACTTGAGGTGGAGACTTTCCATGTGTGCTGTCTCCCCTGTTAGAGGGTGAGCTCCTTGAGAGGAGGGGCTATCTTACATTTCCATTTGGTCCCCAACACAACGCTTTGGACAGAGTGAGCACTTAAAATAATTAATTCCATATAAATCAGATCTAGAACAGCTATGGATTTCCTTCCTACAAAATAAATACTGACCACAAAAGATGAGCAAATGCTCATTAACAAAGACCTAAACAGCTCCACTAACCTATTCTTACTGTAATACTCTCCATGGAGGTTAAAACCTAATTACCAAAATACGAAGTATTTCCTAGGATTACTGAACCAGCATTTTTGCCTTCACTTTTATTCTTCACTGTAATTAGGATTGATTAAGCATTTAGAATGTGCCAGGCACTGAACTAAGTGCTGAGAATACAAATATAAGCAAAAAAGAAGGTTGCTGAACTCAAGGAGCTTCCACTCCAATGGGAGAAGCCCAAGTTAAAAGAAAGGGGAAGGAGAGGTACAGCGGAAAGGACAGGGTGAAGAAGTCTGCATCGCGGCCCTGTGAGAGATGAAGTGATGGCTGACCCTGGTGCCCTCCTTATATGGAGGTTCTGAGAGGAGTTACCAGTCAAAGGGAGGGATCACATAGCCTTCGAGGCATGAGTTCCAGAGCCAAAGTGATGTTTAAGGATGAGGAGTTGTCTGGGACATGATGGAGAAGTCTGGAATGAAGTCTGGTGAGAAAGGGAGAGAGGTCCATGCAGATGTTCTGGACAGCCAGCCCAGCGGGTAGGTTTATCCTTCTCCTAATGGTTATCTTCTCCAAGAAGAGCTCTATAAAATGTAGCTGGAGATAACTGAAGACTCGGGAACTTCTTTTTTTTTTTTTAAGCAACTGGAGTTAAGTAACTTGCTCAAGGTTACACGGCCAGTTATTTCTGGGTGTGGTGCTGAGTATCTGAGCCCGGGATTCGATCTCCAGGTCTTCTCAACACTGGAGCCGGTGCTCTTACTTGCTGTGCTACCTGGCCGCCCTAACTCGGGAACTTCTCAATCTCTTGAATACACTAGGCTGCTTCCAAGGCTGGAAATGGCCATCTCAGGATCGATATTCTCTCACCTATTCTCAGGGAAAGAAAAAAAAGACCCCAGAAACCAGGCTTGAAGTCTTTGCCATGTGTTCATAGCTGTCCTATCTTGCAAGGACCCCCTCGTAGGAAATCTTACATGTGACTTCTTCCAGAGGAAGGAAAGAAGGAAAAAGGAAGAAAGAAAAGAAGGATAAAGAGAGAGGAAGAAGAGATGAGAGACAAAGAGAGAGCAAGAGACAGAGATAGAGACAGAGGAGGGAGAGAGAGAGAGAGAGAGAGAGAGAGAGAGACTTTCTCCTTTTTGAAGTCATCTCTTGAACAGTACTAATAACAGCATCAATAAGGGGACTACTCCAGCAATCTGGGATGTCCAAGTCCTTCAGCATTGAGCCACACATGTCTGGCTGAAGCATCCAAGACAACTGAAAACATTTCCTATGAGGTGGTCCCTCTGGGCCCATTTCTACACATGCTGTTTGGGGGGCATTGCACTATATAATTCTACCACCTGACCTCCACATGCACATGTACAGCACCTTCTAAATTGTAAGGTACTATCTGAAATGTGTTATTCTGAAATGATTCAACCAAGCTTATGAAGTTAATTAGCTAAAGTATCAAGACTAGAAGCCAGGTATTTAAACTCCCAGAGAAATGTTCTTCCTTCTGGTCCATGCTGCCACTCTGATGTATTACTAGAGTAGGAAAAGAATCCACATCAGCAGTAACCCTATCGACGTGTATTTTGTTCTCACCTTAAAACTGCTTTATTTGAGAATTAATTTTCCTTCTGGACACATAATGGTCCCCACTGGTGCAATCCCAACATGTTTACTCCTCTTTGGTTGAAAGAGATCAATAGTCTCTGGTTTTATCTCAGTTAAATCAATGTTTGAGTTTTTTTTATTGATTCCAGTGCTAGCAGGTAGATTGCACACAGTAGGCACTTAATTAGTGTCTTGTGAATGAAATAATAGCTGAGTTTAGGGAGCACTCTCAGGTTTGCAAAGCACTTTATACAGAATATCTCATTCAGCATTCCCAATTCTTCTTATGATATTATGATCCTCATTTTCTAGATAAGGAAATTAAGATTGAGAGATTGAAAGACCTGCCTATGTGTGAATGACTAGCATCAGAAGATTTGAACATGGATATTCACAGTTCTGAGTCTACCACACTTACCCACGATGCCAGAATGTCTCCGTAGGTAGACAAATAGATTGTAAGATCCATCAGATTGATCCCTAGGCCATCTTTAATGTTTTTTTCTTTCCCTAGAAACTAGCACTGTATATTACACATATACTTCCTTTTATTGTTGGAATTGATGGAGATATTAGCGATGATAACTTTTTTAGTTTCAGTGAGGATGTATTCATTCACTTATTTGGTCTGAACCCATGATTTAATGTGTATAGGGAATTCCCAGTGAGGAAACTCCCTCTAATTGATACACATTGACAGCTACTCTAAAGTTATAATCTTATAGATGTACAAGCCGACCTGGGAATTTAAGTGATTTTCACATTCATACAGCCTTCATGCCAGATCTAAACTTAGGTCTTCCTGAGCCTCTGCTTGCCCTCTATCCACTACACCACACTTCCTCCTATGACTTTTACTGCTGAGTTGAATCTCATACAATCTACAAAGTAAGGATAATCCCAAGTTACAAAGGTGGGCTGTGTGCTTGATGCTGGATCACCCTGTCCTTTGCAATTTGAAACTACATGGGGAAATGAGGTAAGATGGTGCTTTCCATTTCTTCAAGAAGGGGAGCAGGTAACCAGCAAGAGATGGCATTAGCAAAAGCTACTAACAGAGGAGGAAGAGATGGATGAACCTGGTTACCTTAAAAGGTTGTAATATAGTTCTCCTCTGGACTGTTCTTTTTTTTTCCTTTCCTCTCTAAGACACTTACTTTTTCTGCTACTTCAGTGAAATCCACTTCCTATTATATATGAATGAAAAGCCTCACAGTGTAAGGAGATGTGAGCTGCAATACAGTCCAAAAAGAATCTTGGCCTTCTCCTGATACAAGCAGTTACTGTACAGTTAGAATATGTTTCTAGATCTTGAATAAAACATAACAAGGAGAACTGTAACCTTCAAAGATTGGTAGAGCATCAGAACTGGAAGGATCTTAGCAATCCAGCCCAATGTCTTCCTTTTATAAATGAAAAAACAGAGAGAGAGACAGAGACAGAGAGACAGAGACAGAGAGAGACAGAGACAAAGAGAGACAGAGGGAGGGAGGGAAGGAGGGAGGGAGGGAGAGAGAGAGAGAGAGAGAGAGAGAGAGAGAGAGAGAGATTTACTCCAGTTAGCCAAGTTGCCAGCCCCTACCTCCCCTTATAGATAGGGTAGAACAGGATGGTGATCCAATCAGCTCTCACTTTAGGGAGTTAAAGTTGGTGGGGGAGAAAAAAAATGGTAGCAGCAATTAGCCTGTCAGGGATCTATAAATTCCAAATTCTTGAAATTGACATTCTTAGAATCCAAAGGGCTTCCTCCTGCATAGACTTCCAGAATTGGAGGAAGCTCAGAAGCTATTCAGACAAACTCCTATCTGGACAGTGCTCATCTCTATAGTATCCACAAATGGTTGTCTGGCCTCTACTTATAAACTTTTAGTAATAGGGAATCCAGCATCTCCCAAGGCAGACCATTGCACTCTGGGAAAGTTCTCATTACCGGAAATTATTTTTTAATATTGAAACTTAATCGTCTCTCTGTAACTTACACTGTTTGCTTCTAGTTCTGTCCACTAAGGGCCAAGCAGAACCGTTTCATATCCTTGGTATCCTCGGTATTGACTTTCAGTCCTAATCCTGGGCCCTTGGATGGCTCAGTTGGACCCATGTTGTCTTTTACCTTAATGGGTCAGACTACATGTAGTCTCTATGGCTGGAAAAACAGGTAAGAAGGAGTAGCCCCTGGAGGCAGGTCCTCAGGAGCACAGGAACCTTACAGACCCTGGCCTCATTGTGGTCCTGGCCATAGCAGATTATGGAGTCTTCAGCCATCTTAGCATATCCTTCTCTACTTCTTTCTCAAATTCTGTGCAGGAATTCTCTTGTCCATATGACACATATCCGCAGGGTGGTCTGTGGTCTGTTGCGATTATCCTTATAACCTTGAAGTCAGCTCACTTTACCATCTCCTGGCTAGTCATGCTATCTCTCTGTAATATAGTGGCTTTGAATGGGCTTCTTACACATGGATCCTTGGCGTGACTCTACTTCTAGAGGTGCACGATCTCTATGATGGTCACAGACCTCACCAGACATCAGTCTGGTAAACTGCTACAGTCCTTTCTTGAACAGATTCTGCATGCATGTGTCCACCTAAGCCTCAGGGATAGCAAAAATACCAATGGGACTCTTTGTGTATATTCTTGATGCTGTTCTCAAAATAGCCAGCTTTGCATTTTGATCTTGAACTTTTTGTACCTCCAAAAGGAAGAACCCTGCATAGGGGACCAGCTTCCTCCATCTATCTCAACAGGCTATTTCTTATCTTCAATCCTCCCATTCATGTTTGGCAGAGTTTGAAGAATCCAAGTGGAAAAGGCCCAAGGAAGCTTGTTGGCACTGGGCAATCTGTCTCTGGGGTTTTCAGTAGCCCTCACTCTTGATCCTATCCCATCATGCCTTCCCCAAGAATTTTTACCTGGGTCTGAAAATATCCCTGAATTTCTGACAAAACCTTAGGAAGGACATAGTGAAATGGATAGTGGGGTACTGAGCAAGAGAAGAGGGAAACACTATGAATCTGTACATACATGCAAAGATATTTTTGCAATAGATTAGATGGTAGTCCAAGGGGGCTCATAGCAAATGAATCTTATTTCAATCTGGCAGAAGACAAAATTCTCTGTCAAGAGTGAGACAAATGCACCTAGAAGCTCCTAATCCATCAAGAACCTTGACCTCTCTGTACTTGTTTCCATTCATGATCATTTGGCTGCAATAAAGTGGAAACAATTCTTCTTAAAACTGAAAAGAAAAACAATTAGCATTAGAATAATTTGTATTGTATTGTATTTACAAAATCAAATTTAAATGATGTCTAAAGTCATACTTTTCTGCAGAGCCTGCATGAACTATTCACACTTCCCATAATCTCTGTCAAGGTTCTAATTTATTGCTGCAATGACAGAGAAAATCTATTTTCCCATTATTAAGTCCCTTTATTGGAGAGTAAAAGGACTTGAGAGGAAAAGGCATGAATCTGAGGGCTTTCTTTTGTCTGATGCTACTGTTTATATGCCAGATCTTAAGAAGCTTATGGAAATGCTTCCCAAAAGAATTCTTGTGTTATTTGGCATGAAGTTGAAAAAATTTTCTCCAAACAAGTTCCACGCTTAGTGATCTGGCAAATAGAGCAATCAAAACACTCCCTTCATTTTTTAAGAGTCACAAGATTGGGAATGTAAAAACATGGTAGACTCAAAAAGGTGTGGATAAAAGACACTGTTTAGCCAGGATGTTGTAATTATTCTTGTTATATAAACATTTCTCTTTGAGAAAAAAGTGGAGGAGTGGAGCCAAGATGGCGGAGTAGAAGCAGGAATTTGTGTGAGCTCCCTCACCAACCTAATACCTGTAAAATATGACTCTAAACAAATTTTAGAGCTACAGAACCCATAAAATGACAGAAAGAAACAACTCTCCTGCTGGAGGCAGCCTGGCAGGCCCACAGGAGGAATCTATCACATGGAGCTGGGAGCCAAGTGCAGTCCTGTGTGAGCCATGAGGGCCTAGACACGGGTTGTACCCATCAGCCAGGGCAGACTTCAGGAGAGTGAATCACTGGCAGCTGTGGTGGTTTCCAGACTTCTCAACCCATAAACGCCAAAGAGAAAGTAAAAGGTCAGTAGGGAACTTTGTTGGAACTGGGTGAGGGAAGAGCATGGTCCAGCCCTTGCCCCCAGGGTGAGAAGTGGCAGAGGCACAGCAGCTGCAGCTACTGCCATGTGTCTGTCTCTGGAGTTCCTGGCCTGCAGATTGTAGGGAGATCAATGACCATTTAGAGGGTAATCGCTCTCACTTTGAACTGCTTGGATCTGAGTTGCAGTCTCGGGTGGTGGTCCTGGGGTGTGTGGCTAGTGTGCCAGAGCTTGTGGTGGCTGTAGAGAGGGCACTCTCCTCATTTCTCTGAACACTGCAATAACCCCAGCAATTTGGGATGCAGCTCTTTCCACTCTGGAAGCAGAGTTCTGCCATGGCAAAGAGCTCAAAAGTCAAGTAATTTAGTGGCAACACGAGCAAGCAGAGGAAGCACAATCAGACCACAGAATACTTTTTTGGGGACAGAAAGGATCAAAACATGGAACCAGAAGAAGAGAACAAAGTCATAACTCCTACATCAAAAGCTTCCAAGAAAAATATGAATTGGTTACAGGCCATGGAGGAGCTCAAGAAGGATCCTGAAAATCAAGTAAGAGAAGTGGAGGAAAAATTGGGAAGAGGAATGAGAGTGATGCAAGAAAATCATGAGAAGTGGGTTAACAACTGGCTAAAGGAGACCCAAAAATACACTGAAGAAAATAATACCTTAAAAATAGACTAACTCAAATGGCAAAAGAGGCCCAAAAAGCCAATGAGGAGAAGAATGCTTTAAAAACTCAAATTGCCCAGATGGAAAAGGAATTTCAGAAACTCACTGAAGACAATAATTCCTTCAAAATTAGATTGGAGCAAATGGAAGCTAATGACATTATGAGAAATCAGGAACCTATAAAAACAGATCCAAACAAATGAAAAAGTAGAAGGCAATGTTAAATATCTCATTGGAAAAACCACTGACCTGGAAAATAGATCCAGGAGAGATAACTTAAAAATTATTGGACTACCTGAAAGCCATGTTCAAAACAATAGCCTAGAAATCATCCTTCAAGAAATTCTCAAGGAAAATTGCCCTGATATTCTAGGCAAAATAGAAATTGAAAACATTCACTGATCACCTCTTGAAAAAGATCCCCAAAAGAAAACTCCTGGGAATATTATAGCCAAATTCCAGTGTTCCTAGGTCAAGGAGAAAAGATTACAAGCTGTCCCTTCCCCTCCCCTCCCCTTCCTTTCCCTTCCTTTCTTTTCCTCTAAGAAGAGACTACTTGGGGGTGAGTGGGTGGCACAGTGAATAGAGCACTGGCTCTGAAGTCAGAAGGACCTGAGTTCAAATACAACCTCAGACACTTAACATTTATTGGCCATGTGACCTTGGGCAAGTCACTTAACCCCAATTGCCCTGCCTTCCCCCCTGCAAAAAAAGAAAAAAAGAAGAGGCTACTTTTAAGAAGATGTTGCCTTTCTTCTCTGTTCAAAGGACAACACCTATGATAGTCCATCTTACAGATTAAATGGGAGAACTAAGATACTAAGTGATATCCAAAGTAGAGTTTCATGGTGTGGAGCTCAAGGAAGAACACAATACCTTAACTGAGTCCCACATTTCAAGCACCCTGTTTTATTGTTCTTAAAGGGTGCTCATGATTGCACTGACTCTCCCTCTGGGCACCACTGAGTATTAACCTTTCCTGCATCTAGTCCTTTCATTCAGGTGTATTAACATTGCACCATCTGTTCCTGCTTGACAAGTGATTATTGGAGAATTATTTGATTTTGCACTATTAAAAAAAATTTCCGTGAAATGCTTTCATTTCTAATTAGCAGCTACCACCTGCTGTTTGAGACCAACCCGATGGATTTGGCAGTCTTTTTATGAAAAATATGTCAGTGTGTCCAGAAGAGACACTTTCATCCCTGCTAACAAATATTCTAAGGGTTCTTTCCTTATCAGAGTTTATACTGTTTTTCCCCCAAAATCTTTTATCCTCATTTGTCTCTTTTCAGTGGAAAGACTTTCTCAGAGGAAGCTTCAAGGAAGTTGAGCTGCGAAGACTTCAAAGAACTAGTTACTGAGATCAAGTGGTTCAGCTCAGAAGCCTCTGGGCTTCCCATTTGCTGTAGGAGATGTGGATGGTTTAGACATTTTGCATTTTAAAATCTGGTTTCTGTAGTCCATTACCATCCATTAATTTAGAAGGGTATGAGGGAGAGAGAGGGGAGGGGGGAAGATAGCAAAGAAAGGATCGAGGAACAAGTTAGAAAACAACAATCCTAAAAGTTATCTGTTCTATTTTCTCTGCAGCAGTGTAAATAAAACATCTGAAATTGAAAGATAGTGTGACTTCTTGGTAGTGTCTCACATAAACCAGTAGGATAAGTACACAAATATTTTTAAATTTAGCACATTATTTTAGTAGAAGTTTCCATGCACAGCATCACAGTTAATTAGTGCATCACTAAGTAAGACCCAAATTGCCTCTGAGTGAAAGCCTGTCAGACTTGGCCTCTGGGATATCTGCATTGTAACTCTCATAATATCTACAAGTTTCCAGAAATCTACCCCGAAACAAGGAGTATGAAGCAATGTCTTAATTAATGCACTTTATTTGTTGCATTTTATGTACCAACATCTGGTGCAGGGGATTAAGAGGTAGGGAAATTCTGTGAAGAACTCATAAGACCCTTCACATTAAATCAATTTATGCTTTGATGCTCAGCAACTTCCATGCCAAAGCGTGACTGGGTAATGATGGTGAAAAATCCATAGGGAAACATCTGCCAGAAACCAGAGAATGAGAGATGCTAAAGATTACATGAAAACTCTTACCACCACTTTACAGTGGTTTTTTTTTCATGAAAACAATAACTGGCATCCTGATTATTTAATTAGAAAATAAAGGCTCTCCATGTTAGGTGGAGCTCAATCCCACCTTGTTCCCATCCAACTTGGGAGGGAATTTGAAAAAAAGAGTAAAAAAAAAGGACAAGCTTGAATGGGTCTCCATCTATATGACAGGAGGCAGCACCCACATTGATGGAGTCATTGGAGTATATGAGTATATATACCATCATGACTTTTGGTCCAATTCAGTAAATAATAAGTAAACACCTGATACATGCAAGTCACTGTGGCAGGTGACAGGAGGAATAGAAAGAGTAAGATATAGTCCTTGCCCTTAGGGAGCTTCTAGTTTAAATAGCAGAATTTAATGTATACACAAATAACTTCTTCAGTACTTCAAGGACCTATGATTTCAACAATGAGGTTTTTTTCCACCACTAATATTGATGACTTAGACAAGAATTCTCAATGTGGATTCCATGAGGTTATTTGAAAAAAAATATTCTTATATCTATATTTCAATATAGCCGGTTTCTTTTTCAATTCTATGTATTTGATTTTAAGCATTGAAAAATTATTCTGAAAAGATCCATAGACTTAACTAGACTGCCAAAGGGATCCACAACACAAAAATAGTCAAGAATCTTTGACATTTGAAATCAATAAGTACAGGTATGAGTCCTCTGATTTAGGGCCTGGGATATCGAATTGTTGAGGTAGTGCATGACGTGGTGGAGAAAATGCCCATCCTAGATTGGTCCACTTGTTATTGTTCACTTATCCTAATAATGATACTACTCTCTATTAGAATATTCTCTAGAACTTTACCCTCTATGCTAGAACATGTCCATATATAGCTATCACATAAAAAAAAAGTCTATGGAGAGCACATAAAAAAAGAAAATGGATGTGTATAGCATGTCATAAAATATAATCACAGCTAGAGAAGATAGGGAGGAATATTGATTTTTTGTATAATTATAGTGAACGTGATTTGAGTTGTATAATATGGGAGGTATTGGTTTAGGTAGCTATAACAGAAGAGAAACTCATCTAGGCGGTACAGTGGATAGAGTGCCAGGCCTGGAGTCAGAAAGACTCATTTTCTTGAGTTCAAATCTATTCTCAGACATTTACTAGCTGTATGACCCTGGGCAAGTCACTTCACCCTGCTTGCCTCAGTTTCTCCATCAGTAAAATGAGCTAGAGAAAGAAAAGGCAAGCCACTCCAGTATTTCTGCCAAGAAAACCCCAAATGGGGTCATTAGAGTCAGACATGGCTGAAATGACTGAACAATAAGAAAGGAAGTCATTATTTGACTTTATCTCAGACCGGGAAGGATCTATAGAGATTTTAGGAGAATTTTAAGCAAAACTTATGAAAGTGAAGGATCAATCCAATTCTCAAGTCACTCATAAGATTTTTCTATCTCCTCTTTTGCTTTCTAATATTTCCATTTCCTTCCTCCTGATACACCCTCACTGGTACTTTGACTGTGCCACCATCCTCTCTGTCTACACTCACCTTCACTAGACTGGGCCCTATTAGGTCTCACTCTTCTACAGCCTTCTAGGGATGATGTGAAAATGATGGCACATCTGTAGTCATTTTTTCTCCAGTGTCTTCTATTTGTACATTAGAAATATTGCCATTTTAGAAATAGCTAGGAAGGGCACCAAACACATTGACATTAAGGACTTCTCCTGAATTTCATTTTTGTTAAGAAGATAAATCAACCATTTTATAGCATGTTTCTCTTTCAAAAATTCAAATGTACTTGTTCTCCACCCTGCATGAGCTTTCTGATTTTTACCTTGTTTTTGAAAATGGTGGATTTTTTTTGAGTGTGTGAATGTTACTTCTACTTAAAGTCAGAAATTAAGTTGAATTCTTTAATCAAAGTGACTCTATGGGGATCTGAACTTGTTTTCTTCAAATGGTCTATCTTTTTATCAGCACTATTTTAATTATACAATAAAGATTTCTTTTTGGTCATATCAAATTTCTGTCCATTTAAAGCTTGCAAGTCATTTAATTGCAGAAAGGACATAGGGAAACATATCTACAACTCCCACATTGTCACCTATTCCTCTTCTCTTGATTTGTTTAATTTAATTGAAATATTGTTTTGTGACGTTTTTGCTCTAGTGGGTTTTAATTTCCATTATTTTAAATCTTGTTTCAAATAAGTTAACATTCAAATATTTCTGGTCTAAAAAGATATTCATTTAAAAAGATAATCAGAAATGGAGAAGAAGCCAGGTATAATGCTGTTAATACAATTTGGTGGCTTTGAGAATATTTGATTCTTGTTGTTGTACTGTTTGAAAATGATTAAATTTTGAATTGAATCAACTGGGATTTATTTTTAAGGCTTATTAACACAAATGCAAATATGAACGAAATTCTTTCTTCTAGAAATATGAGGAACTGATATGCTATGCACGTTTTTCTCTATACAAATATTTCTTTTAGTGATACCTTATTTTTTAGTGATTTATACTTTCCAAACTGCCTTGAAATACATTATTTGAGTTTATCACGAAAGCATATATTAAAATTAATTCAATATATTTCAAATTGTGGTGAACACCCAAGTCAATATGTTATTATATATTTTCTTCTGTTTTATGATGTCAGTAGTTGTTTTTTTCTCATTTCATTTTTTGTTGTTTTTGTTGTTTTGAGGTTGGAGTGGGGGTAGGTGGGGTGGGAGGCAAAAAAATATACACTCTTTTTAAAAAAGGGTAATGTATTAATATTACTATTGAAGAAATTAGCTGTGAAAATATTTACATGATTAAGTTATTGACCTCTCTAAACAATAAGAACATTATTATTCCAGGATGTAGCTACTTATTGATTTGCTTATCTTCAATAGAAATCAGTATGAAAAGAGTTTCTCAGAGAGAAAGAAACAAACAAAAAGCTCAGTTAATTCAAACATTACCTCTGGGAATATGTAATTAAAATACATTCTTTACTAGCAGTTTTATTACCAAAGTCATTAAAAGCAACAGTGGAATTGATCTTAACTATAGACATCCCTGTTATTCTTCTGATTTTCTCTTCAGAGTGGGAAAATTACTGCACAAACTAGATATAATATCCCTCAGGTAAGAGATCCAATCTTATTTCTTTTTCCTGTAATCCCTGTGTTCTCGTCTATGCATGCACACCTGTTTTTCCTTGAGATTAGGAAAAAAATACAGATTTCTCTATGTGTCTTCATTTGCAAGCAAGTGTTTTGTACAATGCCAGAAGACCTTTTTACAAAAAGGAAGGAATCAAAACAAAGTTATAGCATGAATAACCATTATTCTCAATGATTTTCGTCAATTTCTGCCCTGAGTCACAGTTCCAAATATGAGGGTTCTCAAGGTGCACACCATCATTGTCCCCAAGTCTTATTTTGATGAGTAAAATCTATTCCAATTCTTCTCACTGCTGCTCCAAAGGGTAAGGGTTGCCATGGGTTAGATGTCTCTTTTTTCTTTCTTCTTGCTTCTCTTTATGGGTCCAAGTACCATCATACTCTTCCCCTTTGCTCTCTTCCCTTTCCATTCCTCTTGTGCTACCACATCCATCCATTATTAAGAATATCCCTTGAAATGGACATTTTATTTCCCCTAATTGCTCAACTGGGAAAGGGTAGCAATCTAACATTCACTGTATGTGTATACCTCATTGCTCCTACCTCAGAATTGTGCACATAATTGGTGATTAATAAATGTTTATTTATGTCTTCAAAACATTTCTTGCATCTGTCCCTTTCTCTCAATTCATACAGATGCAGCTTTGTCAGGCCCTCATCACTTCTCACCTAGATTGTTGCAGCAGCCTCTCCTAATTGGTCTCCTTGTCTCAAGTCTCTCCTTACTCTAATCCATCCATCTTATATACAGCTTCCAAAGCAATTTTCCTTAAGCACAGATCCGATTATGCAACTCCACTACTCAACCAATTTCAAGGGTTTCCTATTGCCTATAGAATCAAATATAAACTCGTGTATTTCTCCCATCTCTTGCCTTTTCATTGGAGGTCCTACATGTCTGGAATTCATACCCTCATTATCTCATCCTCTTGCAGTTCTTCTCTAATTCTTTCTTCTAGCTCAAGTACCATCTTCTACATGACACTTCCTGATTTTTCCTACTGCTAGTGCCCTCTCTCCCAAACTACAGTGTATGTATTTGTGCTATACATACACACATGCATATATACATACACATATACATCTATAGCTATACCTATATATATACCCATTTATCTGTCTATCTGTCTGTCCTTCTTTTCTCCCCCATCAGAATGCCAGCTCCTTTTGAGTAGGGTTTTCCTTCAAACTTTGTATCTGTATCCCCAGGATCTAGCACAGTACCAGTGGGTGCTTAATAAACATTTGTTTTGATTGGTCAGTTATCAGTGAATTAATCACAATCCCTCTTAATTCATTTTTTTTTCATTTGTTACTTACCTCAGAGCTGTTAAGGGGAAAGTGCTTTGAAAATACATATAAATATCAACTATGACTAATTTAAATGTTTATGTACATATGAATTTTTTCTTAGAAGCCTGGAGTTATAGACTATTGGAGCTAAAAAAGACCATAGAGATTATCTAACCTTGATTTTATAGATGAGGACGCAAGTAGATTAAAATCTCCTAGTACCTGAAACACCAAGACTTTTTCATTCCTACAGTTCCCCTTTACATAAATTTCAGTGTCTCAGGGGAGAGAAAAATGAGATGCTCCTGTCTGTCCTTCTCTACCATTTTCCTCTTAGTTCTAACATTCACAGGTATTTAAAAGGACACATTTCCCTTTCCTGTTCTGTATTCAGCTGCTCTATTTTTGAGGGAGTAGAAATGGGATTCAAGTTTGGGCAGACTGGGATTGCGGTGGAGGAGGGAGCTGCTATTCTCTTTTCTACTTCTGTTTCCCCTAGGATGTGTAAGGAATAATTTGCCACTAAGGAGAAATGAGACCCAGGCTAACTTTGCTTTTGTTAAAGGACTTGAGGACTTCCTAGGTTTTGTTTTGTTTTTTAACTTATAGGTTTATCTGGATACTCCACACTCCCCAGGGAAGTGAGGTGACTTACCCAGGGTCACAAAGCCAGTAAGTGTACCAGCTGATGTAACTGCCCATCATTCTTAACTCTCATCCCAGGCCTTTTCCACTATACTATATAGGCTCTTCTAGTAAAGTGGTATATGAGTATAAAAAGTAAAATAATTGTTTAAGATAGAATATAAGGGAGGCAATGTTATGGGTGCAAGAGGGAAAGGAGCAAACATTCATATAACACATACTATATGTGTTACTATGTTGTGCTTTTCACAACTACATCCTTTGGTCCTCATAACACTGCAAGGTAGGTACTATTATCTCCATTTTACACTTGTGGAAACTGAGGCAAACAGAGGCAAAGTGACTTGCCCATGGTCACATAGCTAGTAAATATCTGAGCTGATTTGAACTCAGATCTTCCTGATTCCAGGTCCAGTACTCTACGTACTGGGCCACCCAAGCTGCATAACAATGAGTAGCATCTATGTAGTGCTTTACAAATAGTGTCTGATTTGAGCCTTACAGCAACCCTGAGAGGCATATGCTATTATTGTCTCCTTTCTACAGGGAAGAAAATGAAACTCCAGAGCAGCATTTTCACTAAAATCTTCCTGATTCCAAGTCCAGTGCCCTACTGTATATGCCACCTTTTTTCCTTATGAATAAAGTGCAATCATTTTACAAATAACTGTCATTACAAATAACACTTAAGACGCTCTATTTCCTCACAAACATCTCATGGATCTTCACAGGTTAAAGACAGACTCGTACTCACTGATGCTGATACTGGTTTGATGCTTCAGAGGTTTACACATCTCTCAGCATCTGTCCTTTCTTAAGCACACAGTAATAGCCTCTATACTCTTTGAAGATGGGGTTTTTGAAAAAGGCCCTATGTAACCAAGTGTGACCCATTAACAGCTAATAAAGAAGATGACTTGTTGGTTGGGGAGACGCATTGGGTATTCCACACGGTAGCTTCTAATGTTAATGAATGATTCTTGCTAGACTCCATTTGTTGACCCTAGGGAAAAGCTAGGATTCTCTGCCCTGGTTATGATTCTGATGGGGACCCAGAACTCCTGAGTACTCCTCAGGCCTTCTTTTATTGATAGCTGGCAATAAAGTGAGACTGGGAAAAACTGAACTGCTAAAGGTGTTTTCAGAGAGTTGTAGACTTTATATCAATTCTTGGCTCTTAATCAAAGAAATAATTTATTTTAATGAAATAGAACAGAATATTCTCAATTGTTTTGTCCTATTTTCTCCCCCTGGTTTTTCTAATATATTGTGGAATGGGAAAAAGGAAAGAGAAATGGTAAGATATTGAGAGGTGAAAGCAGGAACTAGCTTTATTTTTCAAGAGCACCATATATCAACTGTTCATTTGAAGTCTCTGTATAGGGTGTACCTAAAGCCTTACTGCAATTTTAAGTCATTAAATCTTAGAGCTACATAAAAATTTTTGGAATTTTGGGAGCCATCACAAGAGAAGTTGCCAAAGAACATGACACCCACTAGAAATTCCAACTATGAACATCTGGCAAAAGATGTTCGTAATTCTATAGAAAATCAAGGGTGTCATTAACAAACTTCATTTAATTCTTCTGCTCAACCTCAGGTCCATCTGGTCTAGGGAGTCAGAATGCTTAGGCCCACTCCAGTCTGGATGCTATTTAGCATGCCACAAGAATCTACCAGCAGCAACATCTTTCTGTCTTGATCAATTTTCCACATCACTACAAGCCTCTATGTCCCTAGAAAACCCAGACATGATATGACTGGATACATTTACATTTTTAATTTTCTCTCAGGATAACAGCTTTTATTCATGCAATAGAATGGTGGCAACTGGCACAAATAAATGCTGAAACCGATTAGTATGATGACATAAGGTAGGACCCAAAAATGTGGATTTAATTGCAGAAAGTTGCAATATGAAATCATACTGCCAGGCTTTAAAATTGTTAATTAATTCTAGAAGGGAGAATAGGCCAATCAAATTACTGTAAGTGGTTTTTCTACAGTGTGTTTGCATAAAGGCCCTTTCTTCATTTAACTCCCACCTCCCCAAAGATACCTGTTGAGATTCTTCTAATATCTATCTCTTCCAAATGAGTGATGCCTTTGTCACCAAGAGGCAACAAGATTCTAAATTCTAAGTTCCATTTGAAAACATTTGCTTCATATGAACATGCCCCAAAAGTATATTTGCCATACCTATGTTCTAAATGGTGTTTTGTGTTGGGTTCATTTTTAACATTCTCTGCTTGGGAAAAAATGTTCCGCCATAAAAACTGCAGGGAAAAATGAAGCACTGATGAAAGTAAAATCTAACTGAGGTTTTCAACTTTCATTTCTGCCTCAGGTAAGTTACTGGAGCCCCAGTGTTAAGGACAAAAGAATAAAAAATATTTCACAAAAAGATGAATGAAACCAGCCAAGGCTTGTTGGCAATATGAGGCCTGACATGCAGCTGCCCATGTGGTATGATTTGAGTTTTGCCCCTGAAGTTTGAGCTGTGCATTGCCTGCCAGGTTCCATAGTTCCTGAAATGGAACCATTAGAGATTAATTACTCTTGTTTGTCTATTCAGACATTTTCTTTTAAAAGGTAAATACCCTGGAGAAGCATCTAGAAGCAGCATCTTCAGGGAAAGACCATATGACACAGTCAGAGGCCTCGGCTTCAATCCTGGCTGCCTCATTTATTAGTTGAATGACACAAGGAAAGTCAATTCACTCTCTGTTTCCTCATTTGTAAAATGAAGAGTCATACATAAATTTTCCATCTCACAGGGTCATTATAAGGAATAAATGAGGTAACAAGTAAAGTACTTTATAAACTGTAGAGTACTCTATCACCTATTATTATTATCATAACCATCATAACCATGAGCTGTTGCTGTTGTTGGCAATAAATTTAATTTATTGTTGCTTTATGGGGCTTGAACTTACTGTAAAGTGTTATAAGAATGTAACATTATTATTACTAGCTTGTGTTTGGGAAATGTATGTAAAAGGTCAGAAACATTTTTTGAACTAAGATCTTAGTCTTGCCTCCCTATGTATAATAATTTATGACAATTCACTTTTAGAGAACATTTTAATGTTAACCGGGGATTTTGCTCAAAATCACACTTATTATAACATGAATATTATTGTGCTGATTTTGCAGTTGAAGAAATTGAAGCCAGAAAGGAAGGGACTTTCCCAATGTAACCCAGCTGGTAGGTCAGATGATGGAGAAGGTATGAGATATTTCATGTATGAGAGTACAGAAATTTTGCTAACTAGATATAAGCAAATATTTAATATTAAGAAAACAAAACAGCCAATGCATTTAACCATTAATTTCACTTTGGCCAAGAGATAGATTCCTGAAGGTAAATGGAATTTTTATAAATAGAATCTCATATTCCCACTGACTTACATTCTCATTTCACAAACACATTTTGTTATGCTTGCTCCAGGTACCATGTTTTTAATTTCGATATTTAATGGATAGTAGCTAATGTGATTTTAGGTTTTTGGAATCTATTATTAAAGAAAGGGTTAAGAAGCATTTAGAAAAGGAAGCAGTTATTACAATGATCCAAAATGTCTTTATCAATTAAAGGCCCTTTATCTCCTATCTTGACAGTCAGTTAAACAAACATTAATTAAGCATTAATAAGTAGTACCTACTGCATGCCAGACATTGTGCTAAGTGCTAGATGATAAGAAGACAAAATTGTAACTCTATATATGTCCATGAAATTATAGTCTGTTATGGGAGACAATATATACACATAAAAGGGCATACAAACTAAATATAAATAAGTTCAAAATAATTTTGGGGAGAGGTATCAACAGCAATGGGAATCAGGAAAGGACTCCTATGTGGGATGATTTCTGAGCTGAGATTTGAAGAAAACTAGAGATGGTAGTGAGAAGGGAGTACATTCTTATAGTGGACAGCCTGTAACAAAGACAGAAAGATGAGAGATGGAGATGAAAAATATCAGAAAGACCAGTCTGGCTGATTGAAGAATATGTAAGGAAAGTAACATATAGAAAGCTTTGAAAGATAGTTTAGAACAAGACTGTGAATCAGAGGAATGACAATAAGGATTGCCAATCAGAGCAAATGCACTGAGAAGAAACTGTAAGTTCCTGGAGTTTATTGAGCAGGAGTTTATTGATCAAATCTGTGCTTTAGAAACAAATTTGGTACCAGGATTATCATCAGTATTATGACCCTTCACTATAGGTATGCACCAAGGCTCTGTCTTGTGTGTCTTCTCTTGCTACACCCTCTCTCAGCTCATATGGATTTAATTATAACCTCTATCTAGATACCTTTCAGATCCACATATCTAGACCCAACCTTTCTCTTGAGTTCCAACTCTGCATCACCAAACACCCATCGATCATGTCAGTCAAAAAAGAAGTCAACAGGCATCTCAAACTCAAAATATCCAAAAGAGAACTCATTATCCTTCCCCCTCAAAACTACCCCCTTTCCACATTTCCTGTTTCTGTTGAGAGCACTATTATCCTTCCAGTCACTCATACTCACAACTTTAGAATCACCCTCAACCCCTTCCTCCCCCCTCCCTCAGAATATCTTGTCAGCAGTCAAATTTTTTTATTTCACAATATTTATTGCATCTCCCCCTTCTCTCCATTTACCTGACCATAATCTTGGTTCAATATCACATTGTTTAATGATTAGACTATTGTAATAGCCTCCTAAGTGGACTTTCTACCTCAATTTTCCTCCCATTGCAATTCATCCTCCAATTCAGATGCCAAAATGATTTTCATAAAGAACATCGGACCATCTTATTTCCCTACTCATTAAAATTCAGTGATTGCTTATTGTCTCTAGGATCAAATACAAACTTCTCCATCTAGCATTAAAAGTCCTTTACAACCTGCCTCCAATCTACCTTTCTAGCATTATACCCTTTCACAAAATCTTTACTATAGTGTACCTGACTCTTCTACTGTTCCCTACACTTGAAATTCCAGCTCTCATCACAGTGCCTTTGCCTGACTAGTCTCTATGCTGGAAATGCCCACTCCTTCCCCACCTCTATCTCTTAGAATCCCTTCTCTTCAACTTCAGCTTAAGAGCCACCCTCTACATGAAGTCTTTCCTGATCCCCAGAGGTGCTAGCATTTTCTCCCTTCCACTCTAAAATCACCTTTTCTTTTTTCTGTGGGTATGTATGTATGAGTATGTGTGTACATACACACATACACATGTCTCCACCAACAGAATGTATGCTTCTTGAAAGCAGAATGTGTTTCATTTCTCTTTGTATCCCTAGCACCTAGGACAGCACCTGACACATAGTAGATGTTAATACCTGTTAATTAATGATCTTAGATGTAGAGCTATAACTAAAATAAGGCAGCAAAGGTGCTGCTTCAGGAAACCAAAATTTAGAAGGTGATGATAGTATTGCCTTCAGTAGCATAGAAACAATCAAACTTAATAGCTACTTTTATTTTTAATCTAATATAATAAGAAATAATATTAGCAAGAATAATTTTTTAAAAAGAAACTACAGGATACTTTTTTATGTGTCCAAGAGCCTCTTTCTCTCTCCATGGCAAAATGTGTTTTGGTTTTTCACCTCTCAAGAGGTGATTTTTATCCTAAAAATATGGTTTGAGGCCTTGCACCATGCTACTTGCCCTGGAAACATTTTGTAAAGTTTGGTCTAAGAGGCAAAATTATTAATTATCGTTCTGTATAGATGCTTTATTGTTAGAAAAGTTGTTTTAAATGTAGAAAAGCAATCTCTTTTTCTTTCTCTCTCTCCATATACACACACACATATTTGTTGTGTGTTTTGCAAAGTGGAGCATAACTCTGTAGTCATCTGGGAGACTGGAGAAAGATTTGTAACTTGATATCTTTTCAAAACAATTAATTTTCTTCCTGTCTCTGGAGCATCTTGCTGCCAAGAAAAATCTGAACTGCATTGAGGAATAAGCTCTTATTTCAATTTGAGCTTCATCTTATGCTCAAATTCATTCCTAGCCCTCCTACTCCCCAGGCTTGTTACCAGGATCCTTCATCTCATCCTGCCTCCTAGATATTCCAAAAATATTGATTTATATATAACAAATGAATAAATTTATGCAGGTAGAAAGAAATAGAAAAAGAGAAAGAAAGAAGAGGCAGTTAGGTGGCTTGGTGGTTATAGAGCTGGGTCTGGAGTCAGGAAGACCTGAGTTCAAATTTGACCTTGGACACTTAGTAGCTGTGTGACCCTGGCAAGTCACTTAGCCTCTGTTTATTTTTAACAGATGAAAATGGAAATGGCAAACCACTCTTTGTCAAGAAAATCCTATGGATACTATTGATGGGCTATGGTTCACAGGGTCATGAAAAATTGGACAAGATTAAGACTGAACAAGAAGAAGAAGGAAAAACAAAGAAAGGAAAAAGAAAGGAAAAAATAAAGTATTATCTAGGGAAAAAAGAAATTGCTTGGGAACTTAGAAAATCTAGGCTCTGCTATTATCTAGCTCTATGATCTTGAACATACTACCTCCTCTCCCTGGGCTTATCTTTTCTTTGTAAAATGAAGAGATTTTGCATTAGATGATTTATAATATCTCCTGCACTTCTAAGAATCCATGATTCTATGATCATAACAGATAAAAATTGATTAGTCTTTAAGAAGGTCCTGTAGACCAAGACATGTTATAGATGGTTGTGTTCTCCTTTTGGCTATGACCTGAAGTGATATTGTGGAAGATGCTTGATTCCTGATTTTATTTTAATACAAAGGGTATGTATCATTAATAAAATACTGAAATCTCCCTTCCTTTGCACTGCCATGTGCACTTCTAAAGAGCAGAAGATATTCTTTACCAGGACCCTTCTCAGGATCTTTAGAATCTCATGGGACTTGCTCCCTTAGTTCCACCTCTCATGAGTGGTATACCAAATTATTTCTCACAGTTTTAGGTTACTACAGCTCTATCCAATCAGATTGTTGGCTAGCATGACCTATAAAATTAAGAAATATCCACTCCATTATGGTTCTTATTGTATTTCTACTGAGGTCATTTACAAAGACATAACTGAATATAGCTCTTTAATTATAATGTTAGAAGTGAATACATATGAATACACTATCAGTTCTTCTGGGATAGACTTTTCCTCTCAACCCATGTACCCCTCAGACCAAGACCAGTTTCCTTTTAGAAAAAGAAAGCAAAAAAAAATTCAGGAGCTTAGTCCTTTCTTCTAGATATTTTTACCAAGAGTTAGCAAAGCATTCACATCAAGGATCTTACTCTGATGACAAGTCTTCCAGATTGTCAGTGTCCAGTCAGTAGAAGTGACTTGGGAACTTGGGGTTTTTCTGCCTGTCGGTTTGTCTGTCTGCCTATAGTCTGTCCATCTCTGTCTAGGAGGCATTGGTTCAAGGTCTACTGGCAATCTGCATCAGGTGCTGCTTTCCTCATCCAAATGGTCCACATTCATTTAGTTGGATCTCCTTTAATTTTCACACTGGTCAACTTGAGAGGAGGGAATTTTTTAAATGGGGCATAAATAACTTAGTTCTCAGGGCGACTAAGTGGCACAATGAATAGAGCACTGGCCCTGGAGTCAGAAGAGCCTGAGTTCAAATCTGGCCTCAGACACTTAATAGTAGCTGTGTGACCTTGGGCAAGTCACTTAACCCAAGTTGCCCTTCCTTCCCCCTTCCAAAAAGCAAAAAAAAA